>NC_057811.1:461790795-461792910 GCF_018294505.1 Triticum aestivum
GGAGCTATCTGTAACCAGCAAGACATGCGCTTCGTCAGATAGCATTGTCTGCTCTGAAGACCTTGTTTCCACTCCAGATTTTTTCATGACCGTGCCGAATGGCTGATGCACAGGAAGAGTAATTGAATGTACTAAAATTGTTGACAAATTTAACACGTAATAAAAAATGATGTCATGATATAATTCACATATAAGATGACTGGCTAACCAAGGTGGCATTGCAAAATTCACATATATGATGCCTGGCTAAACAAGAAGGCATTGCATGATTCACATATACGACAAAGAAACTAAACAGATGGCATTGACACAAAGCATGTCTAAACTAAGCAGATGACATCTTTGATGTATACAGTAAGCAATGCAAGGCACCATATGCATGATATTACCAACATCAGCATGCCAAGTTAGAGCGAAGACCTCATGGGGTAAATAGGAGTGGTCTTCTGCTTCTGAATCCCCCTCAGAACAATTATCTTCCTCTTGATTACGATCCAAAATGGGTGGAGGGGGGGCTGCCTTTGCGCCCACCATGGAGCGACGTTTGCATGAAATTTTATTGCCATGCAAGGCTCTTCTCTTTTGCTCTACATGTTCAGTTCGATTGTGTACAATAACTGACATGCATAGGAATAAAACATAGTGAGATTATGTAAGGAGTGCATGCATAAATCCAGAGTGATGGTAGCAAACTGTGGATAGACCCAAAACAAATGATAGCAGGCAGATAATAGCTTTAGTTAAAAATACAGATAATGGCTCATTTAATGTTTGTCTGCACCCAACATGAAACTCATAGTAGACACCCGAGATTAACCAGATAGTAGACATATAGTACTGATTGCTGCCCCAATATGTACCCCACAACCATTTAAAAACTCAAGTTTCAGCATAAATTTGGACCTGAGTCGGAGTTTAATAGGTGAACACGACGATAAAGTAGCATGTCATCATATTAAGCGATGCATAACGTAAGCAGACACGGAAGAGTGCGACCTCTCTTGCGGACCCGTGTAGTCCTCAAGGTCATCTGCTCAGTTGATGATGGTAATGCAGTTGTCGCGGCTGCCGCCGGCGGGGAAGAAGATCTGAGGCGGCAAAAGATAGTCTGGAGAGCGGATCCCTGCTGTGGTGAACCCTTTCGTCGTTGGAGCAGCTGAACTGGGGTGGAACACAACACCGCAGGAGCAGGACAAACCACACAAGGTTTTTTTTGACACATATCTGTAACAGAAGTAATTGTGTAAGGGCTTGTTTGAATTTGAGGATTCTAACAATGCAGGGATAGGAAATAGACAGGAATAGGATAGGAATGCACGTGCAAAACAGAGAATTTAAAAACACAGGATTTCTGCCAATCTAGGTGTTTGGTTCACAAGAATTGGAAGATCACAGGATGCAAAGAAGCATGGTGAGATTAAGTTAAACCACAAGAAGTGTACCACCTCTTTGGCAAAGCCATGTCGATCTCAGCGTGATTGGGTTGGCCGATGAGGATGCTCCGGCTGACTTGGCTGTCAGAGGAGGGGAAGAAGATCTTAGGCGTCTGGAGATGGAGCCCGAGGTACTGCTCCGCTGTGATGGAGGGTTTCGTCGTTGGAGCAGCTCCGGTGAGTTGTACGACGCCGAGGCTGAAGCAGGACAAGAGAGACAACGTTAACCTGAGTGGAATTCTAATAGCATCTCCAATAGATGACGTAAAATACATAACCACAAAGTGCTAGATGTATACATCAGTCGCTAATCTCTGAACTTAACTGTCGAAACTGAATTTAACTGTCGAAACTGAACTTAACTGTCGAAACTGAATTTTGCTGTCGAAACTAAATTTTACTGTCGAAACTGAACGCACTAGAGGTGAGGCTACACGTCAGTCGACTGACTTTTTCATCTCTGGTCAGTCGATTTTGCAGCCGTTGGATACGAAATCAAGGGCCTGCAGTTCATCTTCAACCTCCACCCCCCTGAGCCGCCAGCCACCACCGGCCAAATAGCCGCCCCCCGCCGCCCCGCCCACCCCGAAAACACTCCCCACCACCGGTCCGCCGCCGCCCCGGCCATCCCTCTAGGCCCCCCCCCCATGCCGAGCTTTTTCTCCGGCGATCCCCACGCCAC
>NC_057811.1:461793368-461916920 GCF_018294505.1 Triticum aestivum
CCGCTGCGGCTGGTTCTTCCTTAACTCCGGCGAGCCCCCCCACCCCCTGAAAATCGACTGACCCAAAAGTCGATTCAGTCGACTGAAGTGTAGCTAAATCGGAGCAGCATCGCAAGCAAGAGCAAGAGCGAGAGCAGCAGCGCGAGCAAGAGCAGACCAGGCAGGGGACCGAGAGCAAGAGCAGAGTAGCAGTGCGAGCGAGAGCTAAAGCAGCAGCAGCTCCTACTGATGTGGACGTCACCGCCGAGGGAGCGATGCCATGGAGGAAGTGGCCGGTGACGCCGCCGTGGATGGAGCCGCGTCGTGTCGGTTCGGGACCGAGCACCGGCAGCACCGTGAGATCAAATCAAGAAGAAAATGCGGCTATTAGTGTACAAACTCTTTTGTGGCGCCGATTAGGCCGCAGCTTCATCTGAGGAAACGCTGATGATGATGCTCTTCCGGTGGTGCAGGTGAAGACGGCGGTGTGGGAATGGAGGTGGCGCGAAAGACGAGGGAACATCGGGGCAGCTCCTTGGAGGTGGAGGATGGGGTGGCTGAACCGGCGGGACGACCAGATCGACGACGGATCCTCATCCGATACGGTGGATGAGGGACGTCGAGGTGTTGCTGTGGACGACGTCATCGGGGAAGAGGCTCCGGCTGGGTGGCGGACGGAGGAGGGTGTGGGGCTTCGCGGGTTTTCCCGGCCTCGGTGTACGAATGGGTGGGCGGATGGGATGGGAGTGGGGAACCATGGCTTAGGGAAGCTTGTCCGAAATGTGGGGTAAGTTACAAAAGTACCCCCACCGATTTGAGGCGGTTCTTTCGGTTCAGGGGTATCACGGGCATTTCGCGTGTCGGTATTTCACAGGAGGTGGGAGTTTTCGCGCGCGTTGTAATTTTGGAATAGCAAGGCGCGGGTTGAGATGGAGGAGTTGTCGGAGCACAACGAGACAAAGATATATCTTAAATATTTCAGGCTAACAAGGCGCGGGTTGAAGAGGCGGGAGTTTCGCAGCACGATAGACAGAGACGCTATCTTGAAATTTCGGCATAACAAGGCGCGGCTTGAAATTTCGGCATAACAAGGCGCAGCTTGAAATTTCGGGAGAACAAGCTTAACGTGTACCCAAAAGAAAAAAAGACAATTTATACTAGTATGATATACTACGTACAATGTGTTTAACACGCACAACACACACACAGACACCATTTAGACTAGTAAGGTACACGTGCATTGCACGCATGAGATTTGGCAACCAAATTATGAATAAATACCACATTATAGCATGTAAGCTTTGAGTCATATATGCATGATGTAGATGTTCGTTTAATTCTTACAGTTCATTTCATTCAAAATCATCTAGTTTTTATAAGAAGCTAATCTATTTTAGGATTCATTGTATTGTCCGTTGTAAGGCATAAAGTAAAAACAAATCATGTAGAAAAACATTTGGGCAATTCTGATACGGAAGATTCTAGAAAAAAGAAGAAGTGCTTGTGTTTTGAGGTTTGTGCATTATGCTTAAGTTCAACCATAGAGTCTTCTAGATTGTACATATGGCAAAATCTGGTGGAATCTAGATGATATCCAACGGCCAGTAGTGCTCAAATTTGCCAGCTCTGCACCATTGATTTCGCCTCATCCAACGACCATCTTTCAAAGTTAAAGTTATCCGCACACTATATAAAAAATATAAAATATAATATATATATAGGGGTATAGATATAGATATGTGATGCGAAAGCCACCCATCATCTCCAATTAGAATAGTGTGTCCATGCACGGATGCAATGTGGCCAAACGATGTCTGCCATCGGTATCTCAAATTCAAACCAGTCTGACCTTGTTCAATGTGTATACATTACAACATGCTCGTTTCCAAACCACACCGCGCAAATCTCCGTTATATTCATGCATGCATGGGTTTCAAACATCATGATCTCTTATTCAAATATTTGAATTCAACTTTACATTGATTATGACCTCACCTAGTCTTTTACACCCACACATTGGTCTTCTCTTTATAATTGTACCACTAGCTTTCTCTTGTGCATGCATGCACACACACTACCAGTCGGCATTATCCATCGCACACATGCAATCTTTTTCTTTAGGTCGGTCTCCCATGAAGGCACAGACACACACATCCCCCTCTCCATCATATCGGGCATTCTTTATCTCTCACGTGCATGCGCAACGATCGATGTTCCTCTATGTGTGTGTATATAGCTAGGTCTTTCATAGTTTTCCACATAAACCGATCAATCTATATATCTAGTGAGGTCTCACCCTCTTTCCCACGTCCACATCGATGAATCTATACCTCTCTATATAGGATTACATATATAGCTAACACACCCACATTAATTATATATCCAACGCCCCCCTCTCATCATCCATGCCTTCCGCTTCATCTCTCAGACGCGCGCACAATGGCGAAGACAGGGGGCAGCAAGGGCCCCGCCCCCCCTAACATCACTATATATCGAGGCTAATATGAATGTGATCATTAGACAATTGCTGGTAAAAATGGTTTAAGTTGATGAATTGGCCCTCCTCGTAAAGGATTAGCAATGCTTGGCCCCCTAGCTCATGGGACATTTTTCATGGCTCCGCCACTGCGCGCAACAGCGCACGTTCTCGCCCCCTCTCTCTAAATATCGATCTCGCAGTTGTGCACTCCTTCATAGTCTCCCTCCACTCGGCCCCTCGCACCATCTTCTAGCCCCCCACTGGAATTTTCCACATGTACAATCTAGCAGACTCCATGGTTGAACTTAAGCATAATGCACAAATCTCAAAACAATAGTGGTTCTCTTTTGTTCTAGAATCTTCCGTATCATAACTGCCCAAACTTTTTTTCTAGTTGAATTGCCATTATTTGTTTTTACTTTATGCTTTACAACGCACAATTCCATGAATCATAAAATAGATTAAGGGCTTCTTTGATTCAAAGGATTCTCGAAGGACTTTTGGAGGATTCTAATCCTTAGGAATTTTTCCTATCTTGGTTGTTTGATTCGTAGGATTGTAAACCATCGGAATTTTTCCATATGATTCATTTGCACTAGATTTCATAGGAAACATCCCATCCACTAAAACCTCTTTGAAAGAATTCTGCGTTTTTTCTATGCACAATCAAACACTCGTACCATCCTGTAGGATTCAAGACGACATTACACTCTAATCCCATGTTCTTCCTATTCCCGTGTTTTGGAAATCCTACGAATCAAAGAGGCCCTAGGTTTTTTATAAAAACGAATTGATTTTGAATGAGATGAAGTATAAGAATTAAACAAAGGTCTACATCAGGCATATATGACTCAGAGCTTACATGCTACAGTGTGGTATTTATTCATAATTTGGTTGCAAAATCTGACGCGTGCAATGCACGTGTACCTTACTAGTACTTCGAGTATGTGCAAAACACAATGGCACGCTACATAGTGTATCTCTTACAGTTCATGAAGCCACGTGGCACATGTGGAGGCGTTGTCACAACATCCTTGTGTGGATTGATCACAGTGACGTGCTGCTGGTTCCAGAAGAATGTACTCGTCCTCCCTGAGGCGCACTGGTGGTACATGCACGAAGCGAAGATGTGCACGCACGCCACGCACGCACTCATTCCCTCACACGCACACGCGGGTACACGGGTGGATGCAATTTTGTACCAAGATCCACCCCATGTGATAATTTGACGCGTGTAAAGTCCTTCACTTCATTGATGGTCAATTAATAGAGCACACGCAAATTGAGTGGACGTGAGGGCGGAAGAAAGACATTACTACTCCACTGCGCGCATGCGAGTAGTTAAATCATGGGTTGCTAGTAGTACTTCCATTGGTCTCCTTCGTATTTTGTGCCAATTTTTGACAGTAACATAATATTTACGCATCTGAGCAGTGTAGTCTACTTGAAATTTATGTTCCACTAAACTCATTGGGAGCCGTTTCGGGCCTCGAAACCAAAAACCATCAATTAATCTTTACCTTGTTCCCATCACATTCGAAAGTACTAGTGCTACAATTAAGTGCAAGCCTGCTCACACCTACCAGTACGTACCAAACCTGAACGTGTTCCCACTATGCAGGTATTAGTACTAGTGCTAGTACTTCGGTTATAAAAAGGGGAACTACCTAACCGAAAATTACTGTACCTTCCTCCTCATAAGCCCTCCTTCTTCATCCGTCCTTGCCATGGCCGGTGTGCAGAGCTCTAGGTCGAGAACTACTCGTAACAAGGGAGCGGCAACCAAGGCTGCGGAAAAAAAGAGAGGGCTCGCCGCCACGCAGAGACCTCGAAAGATCTCTCACGGGCAGGCGATGGCTCCCAGGAGCACCCTAGACGCGGAGGCGAACATGCCGAGCTGGCGGCGCTGGAGTCGTTATCCCTTGACGGCATGCCCGATAAGCTCAATAAGCACCTCAATAAGCAGAAGGAGTTCATCCACGGCTTGCTGGAGCTGCTGAAGGAGAGCCTCGACGACATGCCCGTTGAGCTCAATGAGCAGGGGGAGTGGAACGCCGGCTTGGTGATGCTGCTGAAGAAGAGCATTGCCTCGGAGAAGAAGGCGATCGGCGAAATCTGGAACTTCAGGAGGACAAGGCGAAGCTCTGCCACGAGCTCGACCTGCTGAAGGAGGAGAACGCCGGCTGGAAGAAGCTGCATGAGAATAGTAGTTCCTCGATGAAGATGTTGCAGGATCTCGTCATGGAACAGAAGGAGGAGTTGGCAAAGCTCCGCATCGAGCACCCGACTGCTGTCAAGGTACGTAATGCGGCCGTGGAACAGATGATGAAGGCTCGCGTCGAGCAATCCCGCGTCATGGACACAATGATGAAGTTGGCGGAGGAGACGCGCAAGGAGATGGAGGTTGTGGAGGCGATGAAGAAGCAGTTACGACTCCGCGGCCAGCAACCCTTCATGTAGTGAGAGCAGCGCCCCAGACTTGTGTGTGCGTCTTCCTTCTTTTTTTGGGGTGATAATCCTCCTTCTTCTTTTGTTCCTGTGTTTCTTATTTTGCTTTGGGTGTTTCGCCGCACGTGTCACCTTCTCTGCGAGGCATGAATAGAACAATGCTAAAAATGAGATGACTAGCAAATTAGATCATTCTTTATCGCCAATAGAACAACGCCTCTTGCTAGTAATATATAATAAGAGTAGAGAGTAGAGGATATGGCACTGGGCTGCCGTGTTTCGTGCTCCTCCGTCGTACTCTAGTGGAAAACTTGAGTATACCGCACGGTTCTTTGCTCCTCCTCAGGTCGTCGGCACATTTATAAGAGCAGTCAAATCACAAGGCCCCGCCTTCCAGCAGTAATGAGCCGTCAAATCACAAAGCCCCTCACCTCTCGTGAAAAGGACCAAGCTAGACTGCCCCGCCCTCTAGCCTTTTAAAAAATGTATACATTTGTACAGTAGTATCGATGGATTGCGCCATGGAGCAAAACTAACAAGATGTAATTAAAGAAAAAAGGTGGTACATATAGAGAGCACTCGTTGCCAAATTATGCATATACTATATGACACTACCCACTATGAAGGTACTAGTAACATAGACTAGTAACTAGTCTATGCTACTCTCCACTATGACCAGCCAAAGTCGAGGCGCGGATACCAACGAGGGCCTGGTTGTGTCTATACTTGGACAACTCACCTGACTGCATGCGCACCAGGCAGACGAAGCTCGTGTCGTGTTGGTGCCGTGTGCGGCCCGCACATTAACCAAAACCTCATGCCTCCATCTTAGCCTCCGCGTTTTAAACTTCTCAATCTCAAGGCCAAGGAGCAACGTGAAACCTATGATAGAGCCAATCGGATGGTTGAGAACACTACAAAGGTATAAAGAAATAAAGAAATTAGCATACCTATTTAATTCTTGGGTTCTTATTATTTATGCCACTAGTTGTGTATCACTACTCAGTTTTGCCATTAGAAGTTACAACTACTAAAAAAATGCCATCGATCCGTGAGATGCCTGCTCAAAAATGCAATTAGATATCTAAAAAATGCCATCGTTAAGTTAGATGTTTGCTCAGAAATGCCATTAGACATTGTTATTTTCACATCAAACCCGTTGACCATGTTACATGACAAAAGTAAGCCGATTCTCACAATGATAAGTTAATGGTGTCCAGCACAACACACCCCTCAAATAAAACTAAGCACCCTGGAATTCTTTGACAAAACTAAGCACCCTGAAATTCTTTGACAACTAAACTGCCGATAAATCACGAGTGGACATGGTGCCAAGCGAGGTCGGTATCCCGCCCGCCCATTCCCACGTGATTCGTGCATATATTATACAGTGAGCATGTATATTCATTTCTCTGCACCATATCCAACCTGTATAGCTTTCGTATTTTGTCTGACAGGTTAGGTCTGCTGCATGCAAAGAAACCAGACGCATTGAATCACTCATTTGTTGCAACAGCTACCTGCACCATGCTCCCCTCCGTCTCTTTAATCCATTCGGCCTTGTTGCTTCGGCTGTCCAACCATTCTGCTCGGCACTCGTTCTCGCTCTCTCTTGCAACCATCCTCCCGTTGCAGGTCGGAACCATGTGTTCATCCATGTCCCAGGGAAGCTCTCCACCACATTCATCTCATGTCATCTCCAACCAGGTCGCCTCGCTCTCTCTCATCCGTTGCCCTGAGTGCAAAGCCGGGCATGTGGTCTGGTTCATTTCAGGCAGTAGTAATCCCGGGGAGGCATTTCGACAGCTGTGATTGCCATGGTGTAGTAAGTTCATCATCTACTGTTCCATACATTGTTTGCACTTTGTCCGACTAACGCAAATGAGGATGTAGACTTTGGAAGCGGAAGAACAAGTATCTACAGTACATGAGTGCTAGATGGAGCCACCTAACATAGGAAACATCCGTCTTGCTTGGAAATGCTCATGCTGCCCAACCCTTCTTCATCAGTTCTCCTTGTTCATTTCTCACAGCGTGCCGCAGGCCACCACAATGTGTTCATCCAAGTCCCAGCTTATCTCCACACCTCCTGAAGAACCTTTTCATCTTGGGCGTTGCGAACATGCTGCTAATGGCCATGATCTGCATGCACAAATTCTGAAGCGACCCCTCGTGCCATGGATTTGATCTTGTTCCCATATGTACCCCACGAGATGGATTGGTTGTAGTTCCTCTATGTACCCAACGGGCAATGGGTTCGCTCTAGTCCCCTTATGTATTTTTCTTCCCTTCTTCTCCATGTACTGCATGTATCTGCCAGTCCCAGCTGCGTCATACGTTCGCAGCAGGCTGCCCTATCAATAATACATGTCCATTGTTTGTGAGCATGAAGCATTAAGTCCGGCTAATCGTGTGAGGCAGTGCAAAATTAATTACTAAACTACACAACCACTAGAGGCAGGGAGGGCATTGATCCCACCTGCAATAATGCTCGGCCAGCCGACTTGTGATGGGAATCAATACACTCAGCTGCCATGCAAAACATCAAAGCACCCAGCAAGCCATTAATGTGTCATCAACGCAACGACCTTTTCCATCGCCGGGGACGTGCACGTGGCTCGTGTATTCATACGAATGTAAATGACACCCTGGGCCACACGGCATGGCGTATAACGCGATATATTCGTGAAGTTGGTAATTAACCTGTCAAGTATTTGCGAATGCCCTATAATAAGTAGGCATCGCGACGCGCGGGTGGATGGACTGGATTACGGCAGCGCGTGGCTGCATGTCCCAAAAATTCACGTCCCTAAACTGCTGGCTATATGATGTTGGCCATATATATTGTACGTATATAATGTCAAGAAACGAGTGGTAGTACTATACCAACTAAAAGATGAAATGTACGAAATATAACAAGAAGAAACATAACATAGTTCTGCTGGGGGCTGAGCACAACACACCCCTCAAATAAAACTAAGCACACCAGAAATTAAACTAAGCAACTAATCCGGTAGACACTGCATTAGAACCACCATGAGCAACGACACTGCCACCTTACTCGGAGTCCTCGTCCACGTCCTCAACTTCATCCTTGTCCCTCTTCCCCTTGGGCGATACTTCTTTGCTTGAACCGCACACTTGGCTCTTGCTCTTCATCCAACCCTTGTAGATATTGAAACAAAGGTAGCCATCCATTGCAGCGTAGTAGATGTGGTCTATATCTAGTACAGTCCACTGCCATGCACGATGAAACGTGTGCGGAGGTTTCTTTAGTTCACCGTACGAAGGATGAACCATGGCTCCTGCCAGAGTCAGCATTGAAGGCTAATCAAGGGAGGGCACTAGCCCTTCCTTCTGGAGGTCGAAGGGGTCGCCTACAACGAGGCCTATCCGACCCAGGATTTCCTTGTCGTCCCTAAAGTCTATAGTAACGAATTTGACTCGGCCGCCCTTGAGGAACTTCTTAAATTCCTCGCACTCAACGTCGGCATGGCATATGTGGTAGACCAAGCATAAGTCATGCACGCAAACCTGGATCATGGCGGGCTTCTTATTCTCTGCCTCCTTTAGTTTCTTCTCGCTTCCCAAGACTGTGGTGTACTCAACATCTAGCCCAGCGACCCACTCATCATTTGAGTTTTCGAACATGCGTTTGAAGCCAGCAAGGCATTCTTTCACCGTTGCGGAAGAACGGGTGTAGATGACGTCGAACTCATCGCCGGTGATGGTTCTAACCTTGTCCTCACCGCCGAGCATGGAGATTTGGGACACCATGGATTTGGGTGGTGGGTTAGGATTAGTGGAACTGCCGTAATGTGAAAGGACGGGACGACTAGGAGCGGTTTATCGATTGTAAAAATGTCGAGTGGGGGGGGGGGTGCGTGCGAATGGCAGGGTAGTGGCTTGCCTGGTGGATAAATGGATTCATGCACAGTACTATGGCGGCCCAATTAGATGTCATGTCTACTCGACGCCCAATTAAATGGCTTTCGATGTCATGTCAAGCGTCGGGAAAATTACAGGTGATACGAAGCTTTCCATTCTCCCATGATATGGGCTTCCGAGAGCCCTTGGATCTGAGATCGAACGGTTGCATGGCGTGATTCTAGACCTATGGGTGAATATCCTATCCTGGAGGGTTATTCTGCAAATTTTCAGCAACTTAGCATGCGACCGTTCGATCTCAGATCCAAGGGCCGCCAGCAGCCCGTATCATGGTCGCGCCTACCACGACCGTCGCCTCGCTCGCACGGTTGCGCCCTTGGAGATTTAACACGGTGTGTTAGGCTATCTGATGTTGGCATGTCATACATAGTCATCACTTAGTCACTCATACAACAAGGTTAGCTATAAGGTTGGCTATAAGAGTATTTTTTGTTTACTTCTCTCTATCTCTTTCTTCGTAGTATTTATTGCATTTGCCAAGGAGTGACCTCTTCCAATGAAATGGTGCTTAGATGAGGTGCTATGGGCATTAAATGGCTTAGCAACTCAAGTCCCCAATGCATAGGTGCTTAGTTTTTTGTTCCTAAGTTTGCTTCATCTAGGTACACGCGCTTATCACCGTTTCTTCCCGGGGTCACCAAACTAGTCTCTCTCTTCTTAATTAACTTGCCACATCAGACTTTATGCCTATGTGGCAGGCTTAGCACCTGTAGGATCAAGTACAATAGTGGGCTATAAGCCCACTTTACATGGCATTTTTGCATATGTGGGGGAAAGAGGCAAGGAAAAAGTGCAGGAGTGGGCTGTCAAGCAAGAGCCAGCCTCTACATGGTGGAGCATCGGGAGAGGCACCTGTATGGAGGTGGTCAGGAATCGGGAGACTCAAGCTGGTCGCAGCGCCGCAGTTAAAATGATAATGGCAAGTCAAATCACCAGGCCCCACCTGTCCAGCAGTAACTCACTGTCAAATCACACAGCCCTATGTTTGCAGCAGCCTACTCCCTCATCTTCTCGCGTCTCTGTCAAACCGACTAGGCGGAACTGCCCCGCCTACCGCGCGGGAAAAGCCCCGCCCTCGAATTTTAAATAGTACAGTATACTAATTTTGTATCCATGGATTGCGCCATGGAGCAAAGCCTCAAGAAAACAGTGGTACACATGTACGGAGTATACATCACGCCCGTCGCGTTCGCGTCGCACCCCAGACGGTCAGTCAGTCTGGCATGCCGCTCTCCGAATGGAACGCGCGTCATATTGCGTTTGCACACACATGTGGGACCGCAATTGAGAACCGACCATAGGCACACTCCCCGGCCCCGCAAGTCAGGTGAGTTAATAGAAGTACATACGTTGGTACCTGGACGATCCCTGCAAGACATGGAAGATCAGTTCATCCATGCATGTGACCAGACTCCAGCAGACACACCTGGATTGGCTATCGTCTACATATCGTGCAGGCTGTGTTGTACAGGGCTGTAGTTCTGGTGAGAAATCTAAAAAAAAGGTTTCATGTCATCTTGCAAAATTAGGTGTCATGTGCTTCGGATCACTGCGAGGGTTAAACAGCGACAACTGAGTTGGGCTAGTCATTGGGGGCACATGCATGAAGACTATTCGGCTGCCATCTAGGTCAAGCCGGCTATGTTAATTAGGACATCTATCGACGGACCCCTTTTCTACGAGCTTATCTTTAATTTGAGCTTTGATCCTCGTCTAGTTTGTCCGTCGGGATTCATCTTGTCTCCTTTGGGCAGTGAGGTTATGATTTCTTGTCATGTGGCATTTTTTCGTGTTATATGTTATAATCCTGTGCTTCAGATCAAAATGACGACAACTGCGCCTCCGGGGCACATGCATGAAGACTTCTCGACAGTCATTGCCGAGGTCAAGCCGGCTCCGGCCGGTAGACAAAAGAAAACTAGTGCTCCACTATATAGGCAGGAGCCTCCGCGCTTGCTTGCTAGTGTTGCGCTCTTCACACTGTCTGATCCTCTCCAGATCTAAACACGACAGCGGTGGCCACACACTCTCTCTCTCTACTCACCGCTGGTCACAGATCCAGCCGGATCCTCTCTGCCGGGGAAGGTGAGAAGGTGCAACGTTCACGCGGTCGTCCTCGGCGACGGCTCTTGCCCACAGCCGACGCGTCCCGATCAGCGTGCCTTGCCGTTCTCTCCCAAGCATCGCTGGCGAGGGAGGGCCTCCCACCCCTTCTTCCTCGCTGCCGTATTGTAGGCAGATCCGGCCTCCCGCCGCCCACCTAGGGACATCCCGGTGACCCTCAGGTATAACTTCCTTCGAAACCGGCCTTGCTCTACTTCCCGAGCTCCTGACGTCGCTGCATTTGTATCTTTTACTATTTCTCAGGCCCCCTCGTGTAGATAGGATTGATCGGCTATTCGAAAACCACCTAATTTTTTTACTATTAAGAGGTAAAACTAGTTCATGCACTCGAATCTAGTAGTACTTGGTTCAAACAAGGAAGAAAGGGGGTGGGGGTGGGGGAAGATTTGTTACCTGAATCTAGGACTTGGTCGAAAGAGGAAATAATGGGGGCGAAAAGTAGCAGAGACTGGCTATCCAACTGGTCTCTAGGTCTAATAATGAAATAAAGGGAACGCAGTACAAACTCAATATAAACCCGATCTATTGGTTGAAAAAGGAAAGAAAGCGGGGACTGGGGGACAAGTCAACAGAGTAAGTCCAGCACTAGATTTGCCAGCCTCACACAGTATAAGGTGGCTATATACCGAACAAAAATGGGACCTACCCAGATATCCTCTTCTGATGTTTGTTGCCCCGAGCCGCTCTTATGTAATGCCACTGGTAAAATGTAGCAGTCGCACTGTTAAAAGTAAGGACACGTTAAACCAATGTTGTTTTCAATGTAATGCCTCCAGTAATATGAATCAATGGCACTTTTTTTCATGTCCTGCTAAATTTCCCATTAAGATAAGTTGCTTCTTTTCGATAGAGATGCAACTGTCCTGGTCCGCCTACTCTCCAGGAGCTTCACGACCAACCTTGATGTTGCTCAATTTTATTGCAACTAATGAAGAAGAAGCTCTGTGGGTTTCGTTTTCTGATGGAAATGGAACCGGGGTTGGAGCCCTTTTCTTAAAAAGAAGAAGAAGAAGAAGAAGAAGCTGCTAGCTCATGGGACATTGCTTCATTTTAGGTGAACTGCACCAAAAGGTCCCATGAATTGAATCATCCATGTTGGTGACTGGTGTCATCCCTTCTATGATGGCGTTGACTGCAGATATGGTTCCCATCACGTGGTATGTTCCTTTTTGGTCTGACCGTTTGCCAAAGATCCTGCATGTTGATCCTGCTCTTGTGCGGCACTGCCATGATAAAGCAGTAATGTTATTATTTCGCACCTTAATCTAGTGGCACTATTAATTTGAGGCAATGTTTTGGCACCGCTAATGCCACTGTTTTTTTATATATATCGAAAGAGGGGGTTCCCTCCGATTTCATTAAAGAAACCCAACCATAGAGAACCATTATCCGACAACATCTCAGTGTAAACGGGCAGTTATGCAACTACTACTAGAACGGACTGAGTACTAGCAGGAGACAAGTTTGCCACATAAGCTATGCAGGTAGGGGGACGCAGCACCAGCTCGACCAAGTTTGGATTACAACTCAAATGCTACCACATAAACATCAGGGGGAACATAGGGACTGAAAGAGCCAGCTTCAGCATCCCAGTCTAAGCACCCCCGGCCTTCATCCTTGCGACGCACGGTACACCTCGTTTGCCACCTGCTCGACCCTAGTGTCACTGATAAAATGAAGTAATAATACAGTTAAAATAGAGCGAGTGTCCTCTCTATCATTATATTTCCAATGTAGATAAAGAAAGTGCTTCTCTTTGTTAATGTATGTTTCATCAACTAGTCCCATTATTAATGTTTAAGCATTTCTGCAAACTGGGGTGCTTAATTTTAGTGGATTTGCACAAAAATAGAGATTTGAATGTCTCAAGGCCCCTCCTTGTACTACCGCTGTACACTGATGTTCATCACTGGCAGAAGGTGTATCGGGGAGACTTGTGATGATTTCCAGTAGGGGGCATGGCGTACCATATGAGGCGTCGCAGGGCCCATCTCGCCCTCGCAGCATGGCATACTATGATACTATCACAATATTTTCTTCTATTTATTTTGCGTGTTTCATCAACTAGTGCCACTATAATGTAATCACACTTTTTCATTATCTGTGCAAACAGGGTTATTCAGCTGCATTTTGGTGGAACTGCACAAATGTACGGATGGAACCGGCATATATGCAGAGTGCGAGGTGTGCCAAGTAAAAATTAACGACACCAACCATGCTCCATGCACGCATTGGCATCCACCACCACCAGTGGGATGTGTGGCGCTCTCTGTGGACGGATCTTTCTCGGCAGCAAATCCTCTAACCAAATACTAGTAGCTTATATTGGCAGTTTTCTAGGGAGTACTCTATTTTGAAAGAAGCACCAATTTATTTTCCTTTATTTGTACACAATGTCACAACTTTGACCCAAAGGTCTAGAGGTATTTAAGGGTGATTAGCGTAGTACTCGGAGACTGATTGTAATCATGATTTTCATTAGCTGTCACACTGATTGTAAGCATGAGCAGGTGGAAGATTAGGTTAGTGCGAAGCTTACCTTAAACCGTACCATCCTCGAAATCTCCCACTCATTGTCAAACCACGTAAGGATCTCCTTCAACCTGGCTAACTTTGCCTGGTCGCCGCCGGCGATCTGCCTGATTCGGTGCTAGCTTTGGAAGATGGGAGGAGAGACGGTGGTCTTGCAATTGAGAAGAGGGAGAGGCGAGACGGTGGTTTTGGAATGGAAATGATGGAGAGGAGAGGAGGTGGTTTTGCAATGGAGAAGAGGGAGAGGCGACACGGTGGTTTTTGAATGGGATGATGGAGAGGAGAGGAGGTGGTTTTGCAATGGAGAAGAGGGAGAGGAGCGTGCGGCAGCGATTTAGGATTGGACGAGAGGGCCGGCGCGCTATGACTGGATCAAAATCAAAATCAATTTACCCTTCAATTAAGAAAGCGACCCCACATTAACTAGTCTCCCTTTTATTCTGGGTCATAATTGACCATGATTTTCACAAATAAAATATATGTTATACTTTGCAAAAATAATATAATTTGAAAGTACATTCAGATACGAACCAAACTATACAATTTTTGGTGACATGCATTCACATTTTGCTTGCCAAATACAGTACGTGGTCAAACTTTGACCCAAAATACGCAAAACAAAAAAATACTTCCAAGACCAGCGCCGCTCCTCTCCTCTTAAACCACTGCCGCTCCTCTCCTGTTCCAATCTAAATCCAGCGTCGCTCCTCTCCCCTTCCATTTCAAAACAACCGCCCCTCCTCTCTTGTTCCAATCCAAAACCAGCATCGTTCCTCTCCCGTTCTAAACCAAAACCAGCACTGCTCCTCTCCTCTTCCATTCAAAAACCACCGTCGGCGAGTGAAGGTGTTGTGGAGAAGTAGATCGATGGAGGAGTACAACCGATACGTGAGGATCGCTGACGGCGACCCTGTGAAGCTAGCTAGGATGTTGGAGATACAGTCTTGGTTTGACAACAAGGACCGACTAGCGGCGACGGCGACATCCATGGCCAAATATATGCAACAGAGCGAAAAGGCGGCGATACTCCCGAAGGGAGTCACGCGGGAGTACATAGAGCTGCTCCTCTGGGCCCTGGAGCAAAAAGATTCACTGAATCTAATCGTGAGGGAGCGGCGGTGGGAGTATCGATCCCTGATGGAGCATCCACCAGAGATTGAAGGATCGAGCATCTACAGGGTGCTGTTTGTGAGGGTGTCGTGCCAGAGGGAGCCGGTGGAGTCTTCGTCGACCGAACCCAACTGCAAGAGGAGAAAAACAGTTGGCCCGACGACGCTTCCCCACCATCCTCTGCCTCGTCGTTCACATCATCTCACGGGACGACTGTCTGCCGCCGAGGAATAGGAGGGATTGCCGCCCCAGACCAATATTCGGGCAGGTTGTGAATTGTCAGGAGGAGCTTAGGGTTGTTAGTATTTGCAGGTTGTGAATTGTGTTTTGTGTTGTTTATTTTGAGAGTACTTTCAGATATGAATGTCGTTTCAATTTCAGATTTGCAGTATTGAGCATATGAAGTATTTTATGAATTCTAGAGATCTATTTTTAGCACTTCAAAATATGTAGTTTCATAGGAGTATAAAAGTGCAGACAATGTGATTCTCAGAGAAGAAACTGCAAGTTTCATTTTCAGATAAGAAACTCCAAGTTCAGTTTCAGATAAGAAACTGCAACTTTCAGAGGCAGAGCATTTATATTAACACGGCCTTTTCAAACAGTGTTAACATCATGCTGGAAGTTTTAGTCATGGTCGAAACTGGAACTACCAGCCAGTTAACATCATGTTGATCAACATTCATGCATAGCACATCTTCATATGATGCACAGTCAAAAAGATATGCTATTTTCAAGATGCCCACACAATGTCGAGTGTGCGAAAAACAGAGAAAACGAGGGACGAAGTTTTGGCAAGTGTTGGACGTGGTGTGCGTAGATGACAATTGGGACCCACATGTCAATAAAGGCAGAGGCAAAAATTTTGGAGATATTTTCTCTGCACAGGTGGAATCGAACCCGGGCGGAACAGCTGTCAGGTAGTGTCACTCGGCCACTAGGCTAGTTCAGTTGTTTCGTTACTATAAGGCAGTTCCTCAGGTGGTCGGATCTCCTCCTGCGCCTTTGTGTGCTCGCCGCGACACCGCTGTCTGCCATTGTGAACATGCTGAACAAACGAGAGGAATCTGGAGAGGACTGTACGTGGAGAGGCGAACAGTCGGGACCCACCAGGTCTATGGCCGTACGCAAGCACGTGCCTCATCAAAAAAAATACTTCCTCCTAATGCTATACTGACGTTGGGGCCCACGGGTTTGTCAACATAGTTACATTTTTTTAGGTGCTTCAACGTAGTTACTATAGGAGATAAATTCACAACGAAGCCGGGGAGCTGGCAGGTATCATTTATTATCTCACTGGGGCAGCAAGTATCAGCTGGGTTTTGGGCTGCCCCGTCTAGGCTTTCTTTTTTAACATGCGCAGCCCACGACCTTGGATGGGAGGTCCATAGGCCTGTTTGTATTTTCTTGAGGGCCGTCATGTATCGACCGGCCTATGGACCTCCCATCCGAGGTTTTATTTTTCCTGAAACATCGGCAGCCCAATTTATGTATTTTTTTTTGAAGAAAACGCAGAGGTCTGTTCTATTTTTCTATATAAGAATAGGAACGCCTGGTCCAACTTATGTTTCTCTTCTAACTATATTGTATATATTTAAATTATTTTATATGTTATTATATATTATTGTTATTGTCATCATATATTTAACAGGTACTTACATATGTAAGAAAACAATATCCCACATCTTATTAACTTACAAAAATAATTTCTTAACAATAAAATCCTGGATTTTTTGGCAACGAAAATCCTGGTGATTGTGTACAAAAGCTTGGTAAGATTTAACGATCAATGTAATAATAAATCACTTATTATTTAAATATATATATATATATATATAACAAAATGCTCAGCCCCTGTTTATTTTTTGATAACATTGCTGCGCCCACCCCAACATTATAATTAGAATAAGCCCAGCAAAATCGTGTATTTCGAGAAAGTGCAAATGGCCTGTATTTTTTTAGGAAAAACATAAATGGGCCGCATGGACGCTACATTATTTGTTCACCCAGCCCAGCTAATGGACTGTAATTCAAAAAAAAGAGATCAAATGGACTATAAATTCTACCCCGCAAAAAAAGACTGTAAATTCTGAAAAATGGGTTGAATACGTGCCACATTTTTGGAGGCTGAAATGTGGGCCAATAGGTCGAAGCCAATGCAAGTCCTTGTCAACTTAGTCAAAAAATGATTCTGACATCGTTAGCCGTTGGATTTACATCCAACAACCGGCATCCATCTTCAATCTCTCGTCTTCTTCCTCCAGCGCCGCTGGGACCACCTGCTCCCGCCTCCTCCTGCTAGCAGCTCTGCTTAGCACGCTTCGCTGTGAAGTGCTACTCCACCGTTGGCCAGGCCATCCCTCCACCCCTCCACACCTCCCGTTCTTCTCCACCGACTGCCGAACCACACCGCACCAGAACCAGTTAACCCTCGTACACCTCTCTGTCTGCGACTCTACTCCCGCGTCTTCCCATCTTCGGCTCTTTGCTGTCCGGGGCCTCGCCGTCGTCCACCACCTTGGATGCGCTCAGCGCGGAGTGGTCAACATGGTCAACGAACGACACCATTGGAAGTAGACTGTGCGTGGAGAGGCTAACAGCTGGGTCCACGGCCGCACGCAAGGAAATGCCTCCTTATTACGCGCAAAATAATGATTCCTCCACCTGACAGCTGGGACCCACCGGAAGGGCCTCTGTATTTCGTGAAAAACGTTCCCACTGCTGACAGGTTGGACCCACCACCTATATCTTCGCACGCAAGGAAGTGCCTCCTTATTACGCACAAAAAAATGAATACCCCCTGCTAGCTGGGACCCACAATAGTGGGAGGCTGACTTGTGGGCCAACTAAGTTGACGGGGACGGAGAGCTTTGTCAACTTAGTCAATATGAACGATTCTAGCTCCAGTGACCGTACAATGTCCATCCAACGGCCGTAGTGCTTCTTCAACCTCTGGTCTTCTTGCTTCAGCCGCCCAAAGCAGCGCCAGTTGTGCCTCGTGCTCCTGCCTCCCGTGGCCGGTTGCGATGCCGCGGAGGCCTCACCGCCCCCTACTACTCCCACCGCTGGCCAGGCCATCCCTCTACTCACCCACACCCCCTGTTATTCTGCGGCGACGGCAGCCTCACACCGCAGCGAACCAGTGAACCCTCATACTCCTCTACGCGTGGGCATCCACTGCCGCGTCTTCCCTCGCTCCGCGTCGTCCCCTTCCCAGGCCTTGCCGTCGTCCACCGCCTTGGTGCTCTCGGGGCGGCGTGGTCAACATGGTCAAGGAACGGCTTCCATCGGACGTGGACTGTACGTGGAGAGGCTGACAGCTGGGTCCACGGCCGCAGCAAGGAAGTGCCTCCTTATTACGCGGAAAATAATGATTCCTCCACCTCACAGCAGGGACCCACCGGACGGGCAACCGTATTTCGCGAAAAAAATGTTTCCCCCCTGACTGCTGGGACCTACCAGTGACATCTTCGCACGCAAGGAAGTGCGTCTGGGCAAAAAAAAAACGATTCGCCCCCCTGACTGCTGGGACCCACCAGCTATATCTTCGCACGCAGGGAAGTGCCTGACAGTCGGGACCCACCTGGTCGAAATGTACATAGCATTGTCATTCTGGTCGCGAACGTGTACGTACATACTAGTCGATGTAGAGCGTGCACGTGTCGTAGTAGAGGCGCGCATGTAGCATGTACACGTACGTACAGTGGCCAGTGTGCAAGAAAGAAAATACGGCCACGTACGTACATACGGGCGGGGTCTCGAACGCCTACTCGCGCATACGTACGACTAGGGCTCGTGTGCATGGCTGGGTCGGAATGGAGAAACTGCGTCGTCGTCGTGTTCATGGGGAGGCAACAGAATGCGTCGTGTTCATCGGGAGGCAATAGAACACGTGGGAGCCAACCAGCTTGGACGGAACAGCCGATGGAAACGAGGCCTGGTGTACCATAGAACGGAGGAAACGACCTTGTGTTTGACCGGCCACATTCGAAACAGGATCTTGTTCATCAGGAGGGGTCTGGCGTACCGCAAAACGGAGGAAACGGACCTCCTACGATCGAAACGGGGGTCCTCTTGATCGAGAGGGGTGTGGCGTACCGCAAAACAGAGGAAACAGACTTGTGTTGGAGCGCTATGGTCGAAACGGGGGTCCTGTTCATCGGGAGGGTTGTGGCGTACCGTAAAACGGGACTCCACGGGATACTGTTCATCTCCACCGTCGACCCCCTCCAGCCTCCACGGGTTACTGTTCATCCACTGTCGACCTCCTCCAGCCTCCACCTGCGACTGTTCATCCACGGGCTCCTGTTCATCCAGCCTCCACCGCGCGCTACTCCACCGGCTACTGTTCAACCAGCCGTCTCCACGGGCTACTGTTCAACCACCCCTCCACGGGCTACTGTTCATCCAGCCCTCCACCGTCTACTATTCATCCAGCCCTCCACGGGGTGGTCCTGTTCATCCAGCCCTCCACGGGATCCTGTTCATCCAGCCCCAACCGGCTTGATCGATCGGGGTCCTGTTCATCTAGAGGCAACACCACAGGGTCCTATTCATCCACCCCCACCGGGAACTGTTCATCCAAACCCCCCCAGCAACGCTCACTGTTCATCCAGAGGCAGCATCGATCGGCTTCAGTTAGCAGCAGTAGCGAAGGAATCTGGGACTTGTAATTCGGTAACAACCCTACATGATGTTTGTGGCTAGGCCACGACAGTTGGCCCCCACCGTGGGGCAAGCGCACGGTGGTGTTGAGTTCTTGGAGGGATCCAATTAAGGTTTCGAGAAGTTTGCCAAATTTCCAGATGAAAAAAAAATCTCCAGGAGAGGGCCCGCTGCCACCGCGAGCCGCCGACACAAACCTCCATGCAGTTCAATGTTTTCTGAGTCAAATTCGATGGGGGAGCGCCGCTATTACTAAGTCGCCACCGGTCTGAATCGGATAAGGCTTTGCGGGCGAACACGAGGTGGTCGTATGCTTAGAAGAAAAACAAATCTGCGAACGGATCAGTCCCCGAGAGGCAAACATAATCCGAGAGCAGATCAGCTGACGAAAATCACCAAAGATACGTACTGGGTTCGGACAAGTCAATATCATGGAATAGTTCTTCAAGAAGACGAGGTCAGGTTAGTTATGACCCGGCGCCGTTGCCGAGCGAGAACAGATTTTTACCCTGAGTCATTACCATGACCCGCCTCGAAGCTGCTGACCTGCCGCTCTGATCTAAATCGCCATCTGCTGAACCGCCCCGGATGTGAGTTGCCTCAACCTCCCTGCCGCTGCGAACTGCCCCCGCCGGAGTGGCCTCGAGCAGCCCACCTCCGATCGGTCGCCCAGCGTGACCTGTACCATGGTCTTGGGGTGCCGTCCGTCTCAACTGAAGCTGGGAGATAGTCACCGGCCGCCTCGTTGACCACTTCCGGTGGAGCTCCTGCGAGACCCGCCGCTGACCCGGTCATGTGGCTTCTGCAACAAGCGGCTTCGCCGGCTCAATGGTGTCGCCGTCCGAGATCTGCTGCCGGTTCACTCCTTCGCTCAAGCTGCCCTACTGATCCGGCCCCATCAAGTCGCCGTTGCATCATCGTCTTCGCGCCTCGCTACTGCAATCACAGCCACGACACGATAAGCCGCCGTTTGCATCAACCACGACTCGGAGAAACAAAGATGGATTGACCAGAGCGGCTCCAACCCGAACTCCTCTACCACCACGGGCCACACCTCGCCATCGGGCCTCGCCTCGTCTCCGGTTCAAGTCGTCGTCGGGCCTCGACTTGTCTCTGGTTCAAGTCACGGTCGGGTCGCGTCTCGTCTCCGGTTCCAGTCGCCTGCTGAGAGTCGCCTACTGTTTTTTGATTCGTCGTCCCTGGTTGTCTACACCACGGCGCCTTACTCTGTGCTGAGCCGCCGCGTAACTCCAAACCGCTGGCCTTCGTCGGGTCATAACACGCCCTGCAGGCTGGCATCATCAAACCGCCCCGCTGACCCGCCAGCTGGGGCAGTCGCCGCGCGCCTCCACCAAACGCCTGCGCTCGCATCTGAGTTACCCCTACCGTTGCGGCCCCGCGCCGCTCCGCCCCCACGCGAGCCGGCTGCGTCCGCGCCTGGCCTCCCGTCCGCTCCGAGCTGGCAAGCCCCTGCGTCGTCGTGGCCATGGCTTGCCAGTGCCTCCGTGCCGTTCTCGTATCATCCGCCGGCTCAGCGCCGTCGAAAGAGCCACCTGGCGCAGCCCTGGCTTCTAAACCGCCGTCGTCGTCTTCTGCTCCGAGTCGACTTCATGACCTCCGCCGAGCCACAATTGGGGCCGCCCCCCATTGCAAGTCAAACAACAACGCGGACGAGGACCTCGCATCGAGCCACCGCCTCGCGCCATCCGTTCCTGTGCCAAGTTGCCGCCGGACCGCGTCCGCGCCTGTGCCGTCCCGAGACGGCCCGGCGCCCCACCTAGCCTCACGGGCTCCCCAGTCGGCTGCCGCCCCGCTCTGTCCGCATAGGCTGCGACCCGCGCCGCCGCACCTTGGATTCGCCTCCTCCGTCGCCGTAAAGTCACCGCGGCCGAGAGGCCCCGCCTCGTCGCTACCTCGCGCTGATGCGGCCGCGTCCTGCTCCTGAGCCACCTTCGCCAGGGGCCTCCTCGGCTGCGTCCGCGCCGAGTCATCGGCCTTGCCGCCGTCTCAGCCGTGGCCCCCCCTCTGCGCGCCCCTGCCGCGCTGCCCCTGTGAGTGGACCGCGCCTCGCCTGGCCACCGTAAACCGCCGTGGGTTGCATCTGCTGCAGGCCGCCTTCAAAACAATCGCCACCCCAAACGCCGTGGCCTCGGGCCTCCTTTACAAGTCATCATCAGGATGCCCTGTGGTCGCCATTGAATCACCCGCTGGCGCTTAATGATTCGCGCTCTCGCGCGCCTTGCTTCCTCAGCGAAGGCCGCGCTGGGCCGGCCTCGCTTTCAACCCGCCGTCGGTCGAACAACCGCGCCGGTCCCGCTTCTAAACCGCCCGCGCCGTGAGTCGCCGTTTCCACTGCTCCTTCCCCAACAGCTGTGAACCGGCTGACTGAAATGACCCGTGACCCGGAGGTGATCTACGGCCATGGACACCAGCAGGGAACAAAAGATTATTTGCTCAGTCTACGGGCATGGACGCCAGAGCAGGAGCCTTGCTTCCCCTGTGCTTGCTCTGCCTGGAAGAAGGAAACGAAGAAAAAGTCAAGGGCGGTTCAAAAAAAGACTATCAAAAGAAAAGCCAGTAGTCAGCTTGTACATGCGTGTACGGATGACAAAGCACATGCATGGGCAAACCTGTAAACTGGTTGCCGTTCCAAATCGTCGCTTCCAAGCCTCTTCGACCCGGCCTCTGCTACTGTTGAGCTGCCGCGGCCGCCGGGTGAGTTTTGCTATTGTGAGCCGACCACTGCTACTCCACTGTTCACGTTCATCCGACGAAAATACCAGGTGCTATCCTTTCTATAAATCTTATCAGTATATATTACATTGTTTGAAAAACAATTACTCTGGTCTGTGGTATTTTTATTTCGTAGGACCATTATTTATTACAAAGGTGTGGCAAAGGGGCGTAAGCCAATATTGTTTTTGCACTCGTGCTTGTCCGTGCCATACAGCTGGACGGATACGTGAGCAAGTTGCCGCCCCCGCTACATCAACATACGCGACTGACTCATCGTCCGCGCCCACAGCCGACTCGCCCGCCTTTACCGGGGTGATCATCAACTCCGCGGTTTATAATTTCTGGCCTGACATATCAGGTGAAATCCATCCAGTATATTTTTCTATTATATATTGCTTTCTTTAAAAAGAGCAATTACTCTGGCTTGCAAAGTTATCTAATGCAGGACCCTAAATCGCCATATTGGTGAAAATTTAAAGGCCGTCAATTTTCGGCTTAAAAAGAAGGATTCCGGTTTAAAATCCGGCTCAAGGGAAAGCTATCTCCCACAAAGCTTTGAAGCTCTCAGTAGCCAGTTTAAGAATTTCCGGTTCAAAAAGAATAATCTCTCGCAGGTTCGAGTTCGCAGGAAAAATTAAAGGGACCAAAGAGAGTCTGTTGCAAAAGCACAGCTCAAACATAGGTGCCCCTTGAGCACAGCTCACAGTATCATTTGGGGGCTTGGTCGTATTCGAACCATAGCTACACCTCTTGATCTGGCTATCAAGCCAATATTATCATAAGAGCACAGCTCTGGTTACTTCGGTAATCCGGCTATCAAGCCATTATTATCATAAGGGGCCAAAGAGAGTCTGCTGCACAGCACAACTCAAACATGGGTATCCCTTGAGCACAGCTCACAATATCACTTGGGGACTATATTCGAACCATAGTTACACCTCTTGATAGGCTTAAGGCCACTAGGGAAATCACTTGGGGGCTATGGGTTCGAACCATAGTTACATCTCTTCATAGGCTTAAGGCCACCAGGGAAATCACTTGGGGGCTTGGTCATATTCGAACCATAGCTACACCTCTTAATAGGCATAAGGCCACCAGGGAAATCACTTGGGGGGCTTGGTCGTATTCGAACCATAGCTACACCTCTTGATCGGCGCAATGCCACAATTATGACTACTTGGGGGCTCTGGTCGTATCCAAACCATAGCTTAAACCCTCTTGATCATACACATACATATATATTGTATCATACATTGCATCATCATTACATCATCATAAGCATGTATCATATGTGCACGAATATACCGGTTTATATGGCAGGAATCGGTTTTCAAACCAGGTTATATTATTCAAATCTTTAATAGCCAACATGGCTGGACTTTCATTGTGGTTATCAATAACCAATGTTATGATTGAGATTTTCAAAGTTGCTTCAGCGTAATGGCTATTATTTTATCAATGGATATGATTTATTCTACAATGAAGGAATAGTCCCGAGTCGCTGCAGGCTTACGACCCGGCACTTGGGGGCTACATTATTCAAGTTGAGATTACATCAAATATACAAGTCTCATGTCGCTGCAAGCATGCACCATGACACTTGGGGGCTAATGCAAAGTCATTTTTTGCTCACCTTATTGAAGACCCGACTCATCACATTGTAATGAGCCGGCCCTTGGGGGCTACCAATTGCTCCTGTCCAAAATTCAAGGTAAACAAGCCTTATTCCATTATATTGAAGGGTCCATTGCTCAGTTGATAAAGCACAAAGATCTTAAACCTTGTGGACGTGGGTTCAAGCCCTATGATGGAGGCTACATTATAAGATGTTATTTTCATTGAAGTATATATATAAGTGCCAGCTCAATATTATCTTACTGAGCCGGCCCTTGGGGGCTACACGTTGCTGTTCAAAGTTTACATGATCATATTTATAAAGTCCCTGCTCATTATTTCATAATGACCCGGCCCTTGGGGGCTACACTGGTTGAAGTTTTTATGAGCATAAGGCAATTATAAGTCCCAGGTTGCTGCAAGCATGACAACCCGACACTTGGGGGCTACATATGTGGAATACTCAGTTTATGACTCATGACCGAGATGAACAAATCGGATTTCTTCAAGCTTGTGACATTCATATTGACGCAATTCTTAAGCTGTTACTATGTTACCTTCTTAAGACTTGGGGGCTACAAGTGATAGGCATATAAGGGGTATATTTTCAAAGCTGATGTTAACAAACAGTTATGACCCGGTGCCATCAATATTTATAAATCGGCAATTTTGGCAATGATAAACCGGCAAGTTCTATATCCTTAAACCGGCTGAAGATCAGATGAGTATTTCAAGGACCAATATTTCTGGTAAGCATTGGGAGCTGAGTCAAATGAATTATTCTTCATAATATTTTTCTGTGACAAACCAATGTCAGCAAATTGATTATGGCCTATTGACCCGGATTTTCTAGAAGGAAATGACAAGGATTTAAGGATGCTCAGGATCAGTTTAACATGGATAAATCCAAATTAAACTGGGGGCTAGTGTCGCGGATATACCCCGCGGTATGACCGGGCCGGAGTTATAACCCGGCTGATACTTGATAACCCGGCAGGAGTTAAGTCAGATGATAACCCGGCAGGAGTTAAGCCAGATGGTAAACCGACAGGAGTTAAGTCAGATGATAACCTGGCAGGAGTTGTCAGATGATAACCTGGCAGGAGGTAAGCCAGATGATAACCCGGCAGGAGTTAAGTCAGATGATAATTCGGCAGACAATCATAAACCAGCAGACTATCATAAACCGGCAGACAGTCATAACCTGGCAGACAGTCATAACCCGGTTGACAGTCATAACCCGGTAGACAGAGTCGCCTGGGATTAGTAAGCCCGAGACGTTATGAAGCCCAAGACGTTAAGAGGCCCATGAAGAGAAGTCAGAATAGTTTAAGTCTTAATCCGAGTTGGACTCTACATGTAACCCGCCCCTTCAACTTATATAAGGAGGGGCAGGGCACCCCAAGAGGGGAGAGGAATAATCTTAGGGCTAGACATAATTGGGAGAGCCGGTTTACGGTGACTCCCTCGTGATGATAATGAGACCTAGCCACAAACAGCATGTAGGGTTGTTACCAGATGATGTTTCCCGGGGCCCGAAGCTGTCTAAACCCTTGTCTTGTGTCGCGTCTCTCGATTCCGCTCAACCCCTCTCAAGCTACCACATATATGCGCTGGCCTCACGACTAAGTCCTCACACTAGGACATCTGTCGTGACAATTCCATGACAGGTTAAGTTAACAGCCATCGATCGATCGCTCGGGATCAGTAACGCGTAGCCTGCAGTGCAATCGCTCGGGTTCAGTTAGAGCCCAACGCCTCGCTCAGGTTCAGTTAGAGCCCAACGCCTCGCACCCATGCGCGTGCGTGTACGAGAGAAACGCGCATCGCTCGGCCCCGACCACCCACCGTAACCGGAAACACCCCGATATTTTCCTCGCCCTCGCTTCAACCACGGTTTTTCCGTCATGGACGGCCCAAAGAATGTCATGCAGCTGTGTCTCCGGCCCGCCCAGGACGAAAAGCCCATTTTCTATCATGATTTTTTGTCATAGAAGTAGGAGCCCACCACATCTGTGATGATACCGGGTTTTGTCACAATTATCGTCATAGAAGTGTCATAAGTATGACAGAAAAAAAATTCGTTCGGCCCAAAATGTCACGGATGTGTCTTTTTTTGTAGTGTAAGAGACATCATAGTTTGCACCATATCTAATAAAGTACGGTTACGATGTTCAGACACACCATTACGCTGTGGTGTTCCAGGTGGCGTGAGTTGCGAAACTATTCCGCATTGTTTCAAATGAAGACCAAACTCGTAACTAAAATATTCTCCTCCACGATCAGATCGTAGAAACTTTATTTTCTTGTTACGATGATTTTCCACTTCACTCTGAAATTATATGAACTTTTCAAATGTTTCAGACTTTTGTTTCATCAAGTAGATATACCCATATCTGCTCAAATCATCTGTGAAGGTCAGAAAATAACGGCACCTGCCGCGAGCCTCAACACTCATCGGATCGCATACATCAGTATGTATTATTTCCAGTAAGTCAGTTGCTCGCTCCATTGT
This sequence comes from Triticum aestivum, assembly GCF_018294505.1. Lineage (NCBI taxonomy): Eukaryota > Viridiplantae > Streptophyta > Magnoliopsida > Poales > Poaceae > Triticum > Triticum aestivum. The sequence goes on from NC_057811.1 coordinate 461,819,519, forward strand.
TCTGGAGAACGGAGTCTTAGTCATCTTGCCCATAAGGCATGGTTCGCAAGCATCAAGTGATTCATAATCAAGTGATTTCAAAATTCCATCAGCATGGAGTTTCTTCATGCGCTTTACACCAATATGACCTAAACGGCAGTGCCATAAATAAGTTGCACTATCACTATTAACTTTGCATCTGTTGGCTCCAATATTATGAATATGTGTATCACTACGATCGAGATCCAACAAACCATTTACATTGGGTGTATGACCATAGAAGGTTTTATTCATGTAAACAGAACAACAATTATTCTCTAACTTAAATGAATAACCGTATTGCAATAAACATGATCAAATCATATTCATGCTCAACGCAAACACCAAATAACACTTATTTAGGTTCAACACTAATCCCAAAAGTATAGGGAGTGTGCGATGATGATCATATCAATCTTGGAACTACTTCCAACACACATCGTCACCTCGCCCTTAACTAGTTTCTGTTCATTCTGCAACTCCCGTTTCGAGTTACTACTCTTAGCAACTGAACCAGTATCAAATGCCGAGGGGTTGCTATAAACACTAGTAAAGTATACATCAATAACATGCATATCCAATATACCTTTGTTCACTTTGCCATCCTTCTTATCTTCCAAGTATGTAGGGCAGTTCCACTTCCAATGACCATTTCCTTTGCAGTAGAAGCACTCAGTTTCAGGCTTGGGTCTAGCTTTGGGCTTCTTCATGGGAGCGGCAACTTGTTTGCCGTTCTTTTTGAAGTTCCCCTTCTTCCCTTTTCCCTTTTCTTGAAACTAGTGGTCTTGTCAACCATCAACACTTGATGCTTTTCTTGATTTCTACCTTCGTCGATTTCAGTATCACGAAGAGCTTGGGAATCGTTTCCGTTATCCCTTGCATATTATAGTTCATCACGAAGTTCTAGTAACTTGGTGATAGTGACTAGAGAACTCTGTCAATCACTATCTTATCTGGAAAATTAACTCCCACTTGATTCAAGTGATTGTAGTACTCAGACATTCTGAGCACATGCTCACTAGCTGAGCTATTCTCCTCCATCTTGTAGGCAAAGTACTCGTCAAAGGTCTCATACCTTTCGACATGGGAATGAGTCTGAAATACTAATTTCAACTCTTGGAACATCTCATATGCTCCGTGGCGTTTCAAAAACGTCTTTGAAGCCCCGATTCTATGCCGTAAAGCATGGTGCACTAAACTATCAAGTAGTCATAATATCGAGCTTGCCAAATGTTCATAACGTTTGCATTTGCTCCTGCAATCGGTCTGTCACCTAGCGGTGCATCACGGACATAATTCTTCTGTGCAACAATGAGGATAATCCTCAGATCAGGGATCCAATCCGCATCATTGCTACTAACATCTTTCAACTTAGTTTTCTCTAGGAACATATTAAAAATAAAACAGGGGAGCTAAACGCGAGCTATTGATCTACAACATAGATATGCTAATACTACCAGGACTAAGTTCATGATAAATTAAAGTTCAATTAATCATATTACTTTAAGAACTCCCACTTAGATAGACATCCCTCTAATCATCTAAGTGATCACGTGATCCATATCAACTAAACCATGTCCGATCATCACGTGAGATGGAGTAGTTTTCAATGATGAACATCATTATGTTGATCATATCTTCTATATGATTCACGCTCGACCTCTCGGTCTCCAGTGTTCCGAGGCCATATCTGCATATGCTAGGCTCGTCAAGTTTAACCCGACTATTCTGCGTGTGCAAAACTGGCTTGCACCCGTTGTATGTGAACGCAGAGCTTATCACACCCGACCATCACGTGGTGTCTTGGCACGACAAACTTTCGCAACGGTGCATACTCAGGGAGAACACTTGTACCTTGAAATTTAGTGAGAGATCATCTTATAATGCTACTGTCGATCTAAGCAAAATAAGATGCATAAAGGATAAACATCACATGCAATCAATATAAGTGATATGATATGGCCATCATCATCTTGTGCCGTTGATCTCCATCTCCAAGGCATCGTCATGATCACCATCGTCACCGGCGCGACACCTTGATATCTATCGTAGCATCGTTGTCGTCTCGCCAACTATTGCTTCTACGACTATCGCTACCGCTTAGTGATAAAGTAAAGCAATTACATGGCGATTGCATTTAATACAATAAAGCGAGAACCATATGGCTCCCGCCAGTTGGCGATAACTTCGTTACAAAACATGATCATTTCATACAATAAAATTTAGCATCATCTCTTGACCATATCACATCACAGCATGCCCTACAAAAACAAGTTAGACGTCCTCTACTTTGTTGTTGCAAGTTTTACGTGCCTTCTACGGGTTGAGCAAGAACCGTTGTTACCTACGCATCAAAACCACAACGATATTTCGTCAAGTATGTGCTGTTTTAACCTTCACAAGGACCGGGCGTAGCCACACTCGATTCAACTAAAGTTGGAGAAACTGACACCCGCCAGCCACCTGTGTGTGAAGCACGTCGGTAGAACCAGTCTCACGTAAGCGTACGCGTAATGTCGGTCTGGGCCGCATCATCCAACAATACCGCCGAATCAAAGTATGACATGCTGGTAAGCAGTATGACTTGTATCGCCCACAACTCACTTGTGTTCTACTCGTGCATATAACATCTACGCATAAACCTGGCTCGGATGCCACTGTTGGGGAACGTAGTAATTTCAAAAAATTCCTACGCACATGCAAGATCAGGGTGATGCATAGCAACGAGAGGGAAGAGTGTTGTCTATGTACCCTCGTAGACCGTAAGCAGAAGCGTAATGACAACGCGGTTGATGTAGTTGTACGTCTTCATGATCGACCGATCCTAGCACCGAAGGTACGGCACCTCCGCGGACTGCACACGTTCATCTCGGCGACGTCCCACGAACTCACGATCCAGTAGAGCTTCGCGGGAGAGTTCTGTCAGCACGACGGCGTGATGACGGTGATGATGATGCTACCAATGCAGGGCTTCGCCTAAGCACCGCTATGATACTACCGAGGTGGATTATGGTGGAGGGGGGCACCGCACACGGCTAAAAGATCAACTGATCAACTTGTGTCTATGGGGTGCCTCCCTCCCCAGTATATAAAGGAGTGGAGGAGGGGAGGGCCGTCCCTCTCTATGGCGCGCCCTAGGGGAGTCCTACTCCCACCGGGAGTAGGATCCCCCCTTCCCTAGTTGGAGTAGGAGAGGAAGGGAAGGAGGAGTAGGAGAGAAGGAAAGGGGGGCCGCCACCCCCAAACCTATTCCAATTCGGCATCCTGCCCAACGAGGGCGCACCAGCCCCTTGTGGGCTGGTGTGCTTCCTTCTTATGGCCCATAAGGCCCATAACTTCTCCCGGTGGGTTTCGGTAACCTCCCAGTACTCCGGAAAAATGCCCGAACCACTCGAAACATTTCGGATGTCCGAATATAGCCTTCCAATATATCGATCTTTACGTCTCGACCATTTCGAGACTCCTCGTCATGTCCGTGATCTCATCCGAGACTCCGAACAACCTTCGGTACATCAAATCACATAAACTCATAATACCGATCGTCACCAAACGTTAAGCGTGCGGACCCTACGGGTTCGAGAACTATGTAGACATGACCGAGACATGTCTCCGGTCAATAACCAATAGCGGAACCTGGATGATCATATTGGCTCGTACATATTCTACGAATATCTTTATCGGTCAAACCGCATAACAACATACGTTGTTCCCTTTGTCATCGGTATGTTACTTGCCCGAGATTCGATCGTCGGTATCTCAGTACCTAGTTCGATCTCGTTACCGGCAAGTCTCTTTACTCATTTCGTAATGCATCATCCCGCAACTAACTCATTAGTTACATTGCTTGCAAGGCTTATAGTGATGAGTACATTACCGAGAGGGCCCAGAGATACCTCTGGACAATCGGAGTGACAAATCCTAATCTTGACCTATGCCAACTCAACAAGTACCATCGGAGACACCTGTAGAGCACCTTTATAATCACCCAGTTACGTTGTGACGTTTGGTAGCACACAAAGTGTTCCTCTGGTATTCAGGAGCTGCATAATCTCATAGTCATAGGAACATGTATAAGTCATGAAGAAAGCAATAGCAACATACTAAATGATCAATAGCTCGGGTCCGACCCAGTGGCGTGTATCGTTCTTGCGTTTACCTAAGCTAGTCTGCTTTTCATGCTTAACCTATCTGTGATTATCACCTGCTTGACTGTCACCCACCATGGGAGCCGCGCGCCGATCGTCTTTCTTCAGGACCCTTTGCATAGGAAGGCTAGGCACGGCGTCTGTGCTCGGGGCCGTCCCTGTAGCGTCGATAAATCCAACGCCTGAGCTCTGTCTGGTGGGTCAGTCCTGTTCACGTCACCTCCTGGGGTCGTTGGTGCTTGGCCTTCTCATGCGATAACCTCGGGAGATTCGTTCGGTGCTGGTTGTCTAACCATTTCGCAGAACCGCCACAGCCATCAAGAACCAAGACCAGGCGCAACCCGCCTGGAGGTAGGGCCTCGTGAGTCCCGCGCTGGCTCACGAGAGCGCAGACACACCTCGTCTAGCCCTGCCGTGCAAGCCACGTGTCAAGGCGGGGCTGTACACGCCCCGGGGGCTCTCCACATTAGGGAGTCCCCTCCCACGTACCAGTGGAAGCACCATGCTCCGCGCTAGCCGTCGACACTGCCGAGGAGCGGCTATGCCCGTGCAAGTGCGGAAGCGCTATGCTCCGCGCTGGTGATAAACAACTGAGGGCGGACCCACGGCCGTATCAACCTCAGGGAACCCTTGAGCTCAGTGTCCGGCCTCATCGAACACCCCCCCTCGGGAGAGTCGCGCGAGGGGGCTGGGCACGGGGGCTGCACTCGGGTCACGCCCAAGCGTACGCCACCCAGCCAGGTCCCCCGGACCTGGTCGTCGCGCGCCCCTCCCGATCCGAGCCTCGGCGAGGACAAAGGTATGAAGGTCGTTTGAGCGTCAAGGGGGACTCCTGAGCATCGCGACTCAGGAGCCTAACTGGCCACATAGCCCCTCACTCCTTGGTCTCGTCCTGGCGATATGGACAACCCAATGGCGGTTGAGGTATGCGCGGGGTCGGGCCCTGCCGATGCAGAACACTAGACCTACCCTTGCATCTCCTTTCCATAAGCTGTTTGCGCGTCAAGGGGGACTCCTGACCATCGCGACTCAGGAGCCTAACTAGCCATGTTGCCCCTCACTCCTTGGTCTCGTCCTGGTGATCCGGACGACCCAACGGCGGCTGAGGTATGCGCGGGTTCGGGCTATGCCGACGTAGAACGTAAAGCAAATGGGAAGGAAATCGCAAAATCTCAAAGCAAATATTACAAGACATATTGTTCTCCGAGTATCAAACACAAGTTTACAACGCCTCCACGAGGCATGGTACATGTTGCAGGAGTTTAACAGGAAAGGAGCCGCAAGCAAGTCATCCCTGGGCACTGCCGGCGCCCGCAAGAGGCACTCCTCCCTTGGTGGCGTCGCCTTCACCTGTACCACCGGCCGGGGCTGCAGGATTAGTACACCGCTGGTTGAAGGCGTGGGAGCGAAGGCGCGGAACTTCTTCAGCAGGGCCTCCACCTGACCCTTCACGGCTGCAGCACCGGCTGCGCAGTGCTCGTCGTCCACAGGCTCCGGGTGGTGTCACCGTATCCTCCTTCCTCTTCTTTGCCGCAGGCGGCGGCCTGGCCAACCAACGGTGAACGTCAAGAATCAGCAGCATAATCAAGAACAAGATGGGGCACAAACACTTACTAGACCACCGCGGTGTAGTCCACCCTCCTCTTGCTAAGCTTGAAGCCCAAGAGCCTCACAACCCGGGGCGCGGGCGCCCCAGGAGCAGAAGAAGGAGTAGCAGATGGGCCGGAAGCGGCTCCAGGCGGCGTCGGAGTAGAAGCAGCACCTCGGGAGATCAGCGCCGACCTGCCCCTCGTCGGGATCACGGGCGGCCCCTCTTTCCCCTGGGGGACGTCGGCCTCGTCATCGTCAGGAAGGGTGCGGAGGATGTCGGCCTTGCTCAAGGGGGGGGTCTCCCCCATCCTCTCGGGGTTCACCTCCGAGTCATGCTCCTCCTCTTCCTCCTCTTCCCCCTCCCCGCGGGAATCGCCCGAAGACACGTCCACCGGCGCCGTCGCCTTCGGGACCGTAAGGGGCGCTGGCGGCACCAGGCCGCGCTCGTCGAAGGTGGGCATGGCGGCCACAACCTGCGCCCCGTCCTTGCGACGAAACAAGGGAACGATGGCGCTCGACGGATACTCTTGGTCGTCCCCGACCAAGAGGCGGAGAGCTACAACCAGCTCCTCGTCAGACAAGGCCCCCGGGCTCAGGCAGAGCTTGTCTTCTTCATCCCCAAGCGTCCACAAGGGGCGCGAGCGCACCTGAAGCGGAGCCACCCGCAGCATCAGGAACTCCCTTAGGAGCACGGCCCCCGTCAGCTTCGCCGCCTTCGCGTTACCCGACTTCAGGTCTGCGTTCATCTTCTCCAGCACCAACGTCGCCCGGTCGTCAGTAAGCTTCGCACGGGACCACCGCGCATCACACTGGGGCATCTCCGTCGGCAACCTCAAGCGTGGGTGGACGCACTTGGCATCCATCATGACCCACTTGCTCCTGAAGCTGTCGGCCTTCTTCCCAGCCTTCGAGATCGCGTTGGCCTTGCCGGCCGCGATGAAGTTGGCGCACCCGGAAGTACGACCCTCGTTGATGCGAAGGAAGAAGAAGTGGCGTAGCAGAGCCACGGACGGCATCACGCCGACATACCCCTCACAGTAGAAAGCAAAGATCGACAAGAGAAGGATGGAGTTGGGATGGAGGTGAAGGGCTTGTAACCCGTAATGGCGGAGGATGGCGTAGAAGAAGTCAGAGAAAGGGGGAACCAGGCCCGCGATGATGCTGCTCATAAAGAAGGGGTAGAAGGTGCTGTTCGAGGCCTCCGGCTCGGCGGAGCCAGCCCGGAGCTCGGTCTTCCCCCTCTCGTTGCTCTCCCCCGCCGTCAGCAGGCGCGTGGCGGCGAGGTTCTTCTCCGAGACGTTGGGTGCGTCCAGAGCTGACTCGTACCAAGCCGGCAACGAAGCGGCCTTGACCTTGCGGGGTGCCATTGGTCGGAAGCTCGAAAGGGGATTGAAGCAGATCTAGAGATTTCGGAAGCAAGGAGCGAGAGAAAGGCGATCTGGAGCAAGGCGAAGGGAAGCAATGAAGGCAAGCGTTGCCCGCGCCAGCCTTTTGTCAGACGGGCAGATGCCGAGGCAGCGTGGGGAAGCGGAGAAGCCCACGTCCAATCAATCACCATGCATCGACCAAGGCCGCATGATGTTGGGGCCCGCGGCGCTCCGCACTTGCCCTTTGGCTTCGCCTCGAAGCCAAGTCTAAGCGCGCCTTGGGCCCGGGGGCTACTGTCGGCGTTCTGGGAACGGGGGTCCCCAGACTTGCCTGCCTGCGGTCCACGGCGTGGCTCCACTCACGGCCCAGTACGGCCCCTCTTCACCAACAAACACTCAAGACCCTCACGAGGCGGACGACACAAGACCCCCTCGGGGGCAGCCTCACCAGGCTGGCCCGCGAGGGGTGGAGAGATCAAGGCAAGGCGAACCTCGCGAGGTTCCAATGACGTAAGCCGTGACGACCAAGACCAGGCGGGCGCCAGCGTGCACAGTGTCCTTGTTTCCTCTTTGGTGCTAAGGAGGCAAGCGTAGGCGAGGAGTGCCGAGGCATCAAGCAAAGGTTTCCATATCGGTGCAACAAGACCAAGACCAGCAGGACGGCAGGACGGAGGTCACCGTGGAGCCCAAGATGGCGTCACCACCAGAGCCTTTGGCAGGCGAATACCACCTTTAGTCAGGATAGCTTGTACTAGTTGTCCCCCTTCAAATTGGCCATTGTGGCATCCCTTCCCGCTCAATATTTGGGGAGAGGGCCAGGCCTCTATAAATAGGACTAGCCACCACAGTAGGAGGCATCTCAAACTGATCTTGGACTGGATCCACTCCATCCTCACACCCACCAAGCACAAGAACACCTCTCCTCAGGAGGCTATTCTTCCCCCTTGTACTGTTCATCGTCAGCCCAAGAGGCAATCCACCACACCACACTGGAGTAGGGTATTACACCACAACGGTGGCCCGAACCAGTATAAATCCCGTGTCTCTTGTGTTGCGGGTTCGTCGAGCTAGGATTTGAGATCGCGGTGAGGCTGAGGGCCTGATTTGGTAGGGGGAAATCTTCGTGCACACCCCAGTGTTCGAACCTCAAGGGTTTTGCCGGAACCCGAAATCCGACAGAACCGGATATAATTCGGCTGTGAGTCCCCCGCTAAGGAGAGTGTTTTTAATGAGTTTAGCATGTCACCTAAAGGCGAGTGCCGGAAGATGTCTGCGGAGCTGAATTCGACGATCGATGCCTGACCAAGCTCGACGTGCGCGGATGCACATGGTTCGGAACCTGTAGCCGGAAACGAGTCCGAGGTTCCGGTGACACAGATCCCACTCGAGGTTGGGTCTGTGTGCGGCTTCAACGCCGCTGAGTCTGCGGCTTCCGTGGCGGGGCTGAGCCACCCGTCCTTGGATGGCGCGATCTGCTTTGGATGTAGGGCCAGAGCAGTTACAGGTTCTATCTCCTGGGTATGGTCCGATGACAGATTTAAGTCATGTTCATCGCAATGGCAGGAAGCGGCTGCCGTGGGCGCGAATCCATTGAAGATCAAGTCCCCACGGATATCAGTGATGTAGTTCAAGCTTCCAAATCTGACCCGATGGCCAGGGGCGTAGTCGTCGTTCTGCTCTAGATGGCCGAGCGAGTTGGCCTGCAGCGCAAAGCCGCTAAATACGAAGATCTGTCCGGGGAGGAAGACCTCCCCCTGGACAGCATTGTTGTAGATAATTGACGGGGCCATCGAACCTTTTGAAGATGACGTAGCGGAACTCTCAATGAAAGCACCAATGTCGGTGTCAAAACCGACGGATCTCGGGTAGGGGGTCCCGAACTGTGCGTCTAAGGTCGATGGTAACAGGAGACGGGGGACACGATGTTTACCCAGGTTCGGGCCCTCTCTATGGAGGTAATACCCTACTTCCTGCTTGATTGATCTTGATGAATATGAGTATTACAAGAGTTGATCTACCTCGAGATCGTAATGGCTAAAACCCTAAAAGTCTAGCCTGTATGACTACGATTATGATTCTCCCCTCTACGGACTAAGCCCTTCGGTTTATATAGACACCGGAGGGGACTAGGGTTGTACAAAGTCGGTTACGGAGAAAGGAATCTTCATATCAGGGCACCAAGCTTGCCTTCCACGCCAAGGAGAGTCCCATCCAGACACGGGAGAGAGTCTTTGGTCTTGTATCTTCACAGCCCATCAGTTCGGCCCATGTACCATAGTCCGGACACCCGAGGACCCCTTAATCCAGGACTCCCTCAGTGGGAACGCTAGCCATTATGACTAGAAGGCAAGAACAAGGATAGATCTGAGGAGAAAATGGCGAACGAAAAATAGGGCGAATAAAACGGCAATTTTTTGTGAAGTGGGGAAGAGGAAAACGAGAGGCAAATGGCGAATAATGTAAATTACGAGGAGATGAGATTTGTGATTAGGAACCTGGTAGATGTTGAAGATCCTCCCCGGCAACGGCGCCAGAAATTCCTTTTGATGCGGCTTGAAGCTACGTCGGTATTTCCCCAAAGAGGAAGGGATGATGCAGCACAACGACGATAGGTATTTCCCTTAGTGATGAGACTAAGGTTATCGAACCAGTAGGAGAACCAAGCAACTCTACATAAACAACACCTGCACACAAATAACAAATACTCGCAACCCGACGTGTAAAAGGGGTTGTCACTCCCTTTCGGGTAGCGGCGCCTGAAGATAGGCAAACAGACATGAGAGAGTTGTAAATATTGATATATTGAACGCCAAATAAAATAAAATGCAGCAAGGTATTTTTGTATTTTTTGGTTTAATAGATCTGAAAATAAAAGGCAAATAAAGTAGATCGCAAAGGCAAATAATATGAGAAAGAGTCCCGGGGGCCGTAGGTTTCACTAGTGGCTTCTCTCGAGAAAAAAAATAACAAACGGTGGGTGAACAAATTACTGTTGGGCAATTGATAGAACTTCAAATAATCATGACGATATCCAGGCAATGATCATCATATAGGCATCACGTCCAAGATTAGTAGACTGACTCCTGCCTGCATCTACTACTATTACTCCACACATCGACCGTTATCCAGCATGCATCTAGTGTATTAAGTTCATGGAGAAACGGAGTAATGCAATAATTACGATGACATGATGTAGACAAGATCTATTTAAGTAGAAATAGACCCCATCGTTGTATCCTTAGTAGCAACGATACATACGGGTCGGTTCCCTTTCTATCACTGGGATTAAGCACCGTAAGATCGAACCCACTACAAAGCACCTCTTCCCATTGCAAGATAAATAGATCAAGTTGGCCAAACAAAACCCAAATATCGGAGAAGAAATATGAGGCTATAAGAAATCATGCATATAAGAGATCAAAGAAGACTCAAATAACTTTCATGGATAAAAACATAGATCTGATCATAAACTCAAAGTTCATCGGATCCCAACAAACACACCGCAAAAAGAGTTACATCATATGGATCTCCAAGAGACCATTGTATTGAGAATCAAACGAGAGAGAGGAAGCCATCTAGCTACTAACTACGGACCCATAGGTCTACAAAGAACTACTCACGCATCATCGGAGAGGCACCAATGGACATGATGCACCCCTCCGTGATGGTGTCTAGATTTGATCTGGTGGTTCTGGACTGTGCGGCGGCTGGAATTGATTTTCGTCGACTCCCCTAGGGTTTCTGGAATATTGGGGTATTTATAGAGCAAAGAGTCGGTTCAGGGGGCACCCGAGGTGGGCACAACACACCAGGGCGGGCCTGGGCCTCCTGGCGCGCCCTGGTGGGTTGTGCTCCCCTCGGAGCACCCCCCAGGCGCTGCTCAGGCCCACTGGATGTCTTCTGGTCCAAAAAAATCCACAAAAAATTTCGCTGCGTTTGGACTCCATTTGGTATTGATTTCCTGCGATGTAGAAAACATACAAAAAACAACAAGTGGCACTTGGCACTATGCCAATAGGTTAGTACCAAAAATGATATAAAATGACTATAAAATGATTGTAAAACATCCAAGAATGATAATATAACAACATGGAACAATCAAAAATTATAGATACGTTGGAGACGTATCAATCATCCTTGGAGTTTAGTCAAACTAGGCAACGTTGGTTGTACTTGGCTCATGTTTTCTGTTTGTAATAATGAATACCATTCTTCCTACTAAGGAAATTCATTATTTGTTTAAAGAATGGTTAAGCTCTCGCACCCGCTAACCTACCAAGGACCAACCTCATGGCATTTTTTGCCACGATTCTTCTCAGCCACTGACCTACTGGAGTAGAAGTGTAAGATGAGAAGTGCTAGCTATTGACCTACCGAAGGACCAATTGCTTCATGTCACTCCCTACCTTCACCTTCCAAGTTCTTTCATAAAGAGCAATGCTTCTCTAAGGGAAAGATGAATATCTTATTTACCATTTTACTTCTCTGCCCTGGAATTAGACAATTCCAATCTTGTGCATTAGTTATTTGTGTCTCTACACACATAGGGATATGAAATTGATAGGTATGGGCATAGGATGCACCGGGAACTACCGATGGATTATCGGATTGCAACTTTTATCAAAGAAATCTCACAGAAGAACGACTGCCACCTTCTGGACGGCTTTGACACAAGTACACGACTGATCATAGTTGCTGAATGTCTGAAGAATTCAACATGTTCAATTAATTCAAACATTGTACCGTTCCGGTGGCAAGCTATCTGCATCATCCATTCATTGTGCATCTTTGATCCAACGCCGACTACATCACATACCGCTTTAGGCATTCGGGAATGACTATTGCCTGTGGGTCTCCAATCGGACAGACATCAAGCTCCCCTGCGTTACTATATATTAACTTTCTGAAACTCCGCTACTCTGTCCTGTTACCTGCTCCCTACCTATTCTCTTTTACCATGGACTTGTAAGGCTATAAAGAGAACATTCTAGAAACATATAGGCCATTCTCTATGTACTGGGTTAAACCTTAGCCGTCAGTGTTTTTGGACGGCCCTTAGGCGTCTTTGAAATCACACTAAGTTCTTCGAGTTCTTCCTCCAAATTTCGACCTTTGGTTGTTCAGTTGAGTAGAACTTTTTTCATTTTCTTAATCAAACGACCTATGTTATCATAATTTGATTTCAATTTTGAAGTAAGTTGCTTACCAAGAACTTGTGAGCTCAGTTGTTCTATACAACATGTACGAAGCGGCCTAACTAAGCAAATTGATTGATCTCGGGAGACTTGCATGTATGAAGAGAACAAAGCTAGCTGGAGTGATCCGCCGCTTGACGAGCACACACATGCGACACATGACACCTCGATTTGATGGCATCAATACTGACACAGGATGCACTGAATCTAGGTGGATCAATCCATGCCTTTGTTCGGCTAGTACAGTAGTACACGCGTGTTGAAAGAAGCTACATATCACCGGCGCATCAGTTGACACTGCCGTGTGTGGATATTGCTCTGTTGTTGAAAGGGGGATGTTGATATCATGGTGCGCGGGGGATTCCTGGAAGTTGCCTCTTTGCCGCTTTGATGTCCCTGAGAAGCGGGAGCGTTCAATCTGATCATACTTTTGTGGTTATGTTGACTTTGTTCTTTTGCGCATTGTCTTGTGAAATTGTTATGGTGTTATTTGGTGATTGTGGTGCTATCAGATTTTTATCCTGTGATAGATGTTTCGAGGTCGAGCATTTATAGTGGGTTTCCTGGTAGTGCTCCAACTCGCTTTCTCTTTCCTAGTTTCCTGCTTTAGTATGTTGCTTAGTAGTGTTGGGGATGGTTGTAATAAGGATGAAAACTCTGTTATCTTTCTATTGAGTGATTAATGAAAAAGGGGATGCCTGGTTGAAAGAAAAGTACAGTAGGCAGATGTGCAGGTTGCAGGAAGAGGATAAGTTGGAGATGGTTTTAATAAGGATGAAAGCGTTTTAGCATGGTTGGAAACTCTGATGAGAACCCTATGGTTGGATATTTGGAAGCTGGGAAGCGGAGTGTAGGAAGCATGATGTGCGGGTTTCAAATGTTCTTCGAGGTGCATATGTGAGGAATAGGTGGACTTGAAAGGCTGAGAAGCTTCATCTCCACATGCTACAGAAAGGTCCACGCCCAAACTAGAAGACGTGGGAGATATTGATGGAGGGATTTGTTCGGAGTAGGCAGATGGACAAAGCTGTCAATGTCATGATGAAAGCTTTATCTTTAATGAAGAGTTGCCATTGGAGATCTCCAGTTAAACTGGTTGAGGCCATCGCAATGTTCTTCGAGGAGCAAGTAAATGCGGACGATGCAAGCAGATACATTAAGCTTCTTCAAAAGTTTAACCTAATAAGTTTGCCCATGTACAAGTCCGTGCTTCAAGCATATGTTAAAGTGGATACCACGCTGCCAATAAACTTTTCGGAGATGGTGGCAATATATGACATGGTTACAGATGAAGAAATGGACCAGTTGATCATACATGCTAGCAAGATAGATATAACTGGCAATGCATAACTACGAAATGTAACAACCTGTGACCCAGTCACATGGTATATAGCATTTCGGCTGGCGTGGCAAAATATAACTGAAGATTAGACCGAGAACATCACATGACTAAACAACACTTCATTACTTAGCAGGCAAGGTTAATTCTTGGCTTTGCTTTGTGAAGTAATTGTTTCTTAAAGAAGGATGATTATATGCTTTTATTGTGGAGGATCATTGTTTTATATATGTAGACAATCCTGAGAACTTTGGAGTGCTTCATACTACTTTAAGAATAGGATAAGGTGGTTCTTATAGCTTTATAGGGATGAGTAGTGTTGTAATTTTGTGCGATATATTTTTCTTTTTTTTGAGACTTGTTGTCTCCGAGTACTGTAGTTATTCATCTTCAATATCATACCTGGAGTTTAGTGAAACTAGGCAACATTGGTTGTACTTGGCTTGCCTTTTTTTCTTTGTAATAATGAACTACATTGGCTAGATGTGTCACCTTTAAATCTCGATCTCGGTACAGAGTTCCGAATGGCAATATATACTACCATTCTTCCTAGTAAGGAAATTCATTGTTTGTTTACAAAATTGTTAAAGCTCTTGCACCTGCTAACCTACCAAGGACCAAGCTCATGGGTTTCTTAGCCCCAATTCTTTTCACCTATCTACCTACAGGAGTAGAAGTTTAAGATGAGAAGTACTAGGCTAGCTATTGACCGACCGAAGGACCAATCACTTCATGTCACTCCCTACCATCACCGTCCAAGTTCTTTTATAAGGAGCAATGCTTCTCTAAGCGAAAGATGAATATCTTATTTACCATTTTACATCTCTACCTTGGAATTAGACAATTCCAATCTTGTGCATTAGTAATTTGTGGCTATACACACAGGGGTATGAAATTCATAGGTATGGGCATAGGAGGCACCGGAAACTACCGATGGATTACCGGATCAGAACTTTCATTTCCTACCGACGCACCCGTCTGTCCGAGCTATCCAATTTGCCACCATCTCCTGCCATTTTGAGGAAGCGAAAATTCTCCAAGCTTGGCTGGGATGGATGGCTAGAGAAAGTAGGCGTCACAGTCCGTCAATGGACCTGGAAGAGCAACAATACAAAAATGAGCGCGAGCTTCGAAACGTACACAAAGATGAGAGATGGCTTGACTCACATGTCAAGAGAGGCGTTCTTGCTTTTAGCCTAACTTGCAAGATAGCACTTCGCGGTGGCTTGGAACGTTGCATCGACCCATGATTTATGGTGGTAGATGATAAGATCGTGAGAGCAACCGTGACTGTACTGTTTGTTAGCCTTCGTTAGCCAAATTAGCATTTTGGAGCACTCCTACATGCACGATATTTTCCAGTCAATTTCATACGACACAGGCATATATCCCATTCTTTCAATGGCTCACAACCGTCGATCATGAGTGTTGTACGACTTTCGGGCGCCAACCATTGTATGCGTAGCAATTCCGCTACATAAATATCGCCCTTAGCATTCACACCATACATATTATAACTTCACAAGCTTTAGATGTTTGAAAACTTAGCTCGTTGCTGCAGATGGTTGGCCTTATTGCTAGCAGGAGTGAAATGCACCAAATGTTCCCAAACTGTCTTGAAGGTGTCATGTAAGCCCTTAGTTTTGAAAATCGGCATCTAGATCCAAGTGCACTAAGCGTGACATTCAAATCCAAATCAACCTCTTTAACGTTTAGCCGTAAAAGGCCTCCAATCTTACTCTATTGTGCCAGTCTGTTGGAGCCTTGGAAGCCGCAAAGCCCAACAGTGCGTGAAAGGAGGCTACTTCAGTTGAGCTTGTTCCTTAGAGCATGTACGAAGCTGACTACCTAAGGGAATCTTCAACGCTGACCCGCAAATTTGCTCTGCTATCTGTCCGCGGATATGGATGCGGGAGCCGGCCATCCAACACTACCGCATACATTTCAACCACTATTTAAAATAAACAGACGAAATTCATGCAAACACGATGAAATTCATTCAAGTCCGGTTATAATTTATATAAAAAGGTCGTTATTTCGACCGTTTAATCAAAAAACTAGATAAAATACCTAAACCATATACCGGACCACCACCTCGTATGCGTGGTCGCCCTGCCCTACCGCACCGCCGTCGCCGTCCGTGTCGTCGTCGTAGTAGTCGTCATTGTGGTCCCTCCAACGGTGGAATGACGCCGGAGGGCCATGGTAGCCTTGTCTGGTGGCTGTCTGCCCCTCGTGAAGGAGCGCTCTGCCTCCTGCTGCGCGGTGAGGAGGACCGCCGCCGGCACTGCCGATGTAGACTTCGGCCCGGACCGCACTCGACACGCCCAGTGCGTGCTCACACACGCACTGGACTTGGCCCGCCGTGGCTAATTACCCAACACACACGCTGCCGATGTCACCGTAGCCCAGCCGCTTCAGAAGCCTGAGTGGCCCAGGCTGAGCCGGGACTCGCGCGCGTCGGCCGCTCGGGTCGTCAGGGGCGACTTTGCTACTGCCCGTCTCGGCTCCGCCATGCCAGCCCGGAGTCCCCACGCGCGCGGCGCGTCCTGAGCCGCCCCTCAACGGCGCAGTAGCTCTGAAGCGCCGGAACTTGTCATTGTCGGTTTCCATGAGTGCCGGCCACGCTCTTGCCCCAGTGGCCAGCGCGTGCGTCGGCGAGATCCCGACATCCGTGTTGCACTGGTCCTCAAAGCCAGTTCGACGGAGTGCGTCTTCTGTGCGTTTGGCGACGACAACAAGCTGCTCCTGGCGCGTGCTTGCTGTCCAATGAGACGGTGCGCGACGCGTGCCACGACGACGGGCGGCTGTTGTACACGCAAACTCACTTCACCTGAAGCGAAGGCCAGTACCGCGCATGGCCCCGGTGTTGACTACACGCATCTCCGGAACCATGATGTCGGCTGCCGTGGCTCTCGTCGTGCACCAAGCAGAGTACATGCCCGTCGTCCTCCGCGCAGCCGGGTCTTCGTGTCGTTCCAGATGCTGAGCTGGCATGGCCTGGAGCCCAGCGCCGGCGTCGCCAGGGAAATCATGGAGCGGCGGTGGTGCGAGGACAAGGACAAGCAACTTGGGTGCCACGTGCGGTGGCACTGCGAAGAGATGGCACTCAACGGTGGCGGTGGCCTTGCGCGCCAAGTGCTCGATAGAATTTCCAGTGTAACGAGAGAGGGGTCTAATGAAGAAGATGACGAGGTGGATGTCAATTTAGCCAGCTCTGGTCAAAACCATGTTGAATCAGCATGTAAACCGCTTTAACTAGGTCAAGCGGTGAAACTTGTCCTATTTGGAGAGCTCAGGGCGTAAGCTATTTGATTTTGATGGACGAAAATGTACCATGCGACTAGTTTTGAGGGACAAAAATAGTCTTTTATCTTGATTGAACGCAGACAACGATAAGAGCAAATTCATCTTGTTTGCAAGAATAATAAATCGCTCGCAGTCGCTAATCTACCAAGGACCAAGCTCATAACCACTGCCTACTACGCAAGTCTTTATAAGGAGAAAGACTTCCCTGAGCAAAGGTTTTTACTTGTGTCATTGGAATTATGTCATCCCACTTTGTGCATGATTTTTTTGGTCTCTACATGCAAGGGATATGTTTTTTTATATGTATAGGCATAGAAGACACCAGGAAATACTGATGGATCACCGAAGTCACGACATGTACTGTACATGTTTGTTGACCATCATTGTATTCTCGTCACGCAGGCTCATGCACCACGCTTTCATGCCATCTTGAGGAAGCGGCGTGGTGATATTTACTCTTTTGGTTTGTGATAGAATGTGAAGATTATAAATTGACTTACAATACCCCAAAGTATGAAACTAATGATACTAGTTTCTTTATCCTGGCGTAAAATTAAAGTAGGCGACGTAGTGGCTCTATGGTGATGTCTGGAGAGCCACCTGATTTGCTAGCTTTTCTCACGGAGTTTGATGGATAGAGGTATACACATAGAGATTTTGTACATCTTAGTATCTCACATAATTACCGGTCACAGAAATATTGTCCTTACACAACCAAACTACATTTTACAACTTCACAAATAGACCCATGATGCAGCGCCCTTGGCAATTAATAAAGATACCTGCAAGGGGTCATGTTCATCCATTGACACAATACATCCTCCTTCAGTGAAATTCATACACAACTCAACAAATGAGTTACGGGAGGTGAGTCGGTTGATTAAACCAACTATGCTCACGATATGCATATAACTAGTTGAACCGAATGGGAAGATGGTTTAGTCTGTGCACAACTATTTTAAGCTTGGATGCAAACTGATTCATGCTAAGCCTACTTTTTTTCCATAACAAATAAATGAGTCAAGTGAAAGGTGGCTAAATACATAATTGAGAAAATGTCGTCTACAATTTTTCTTTGGCTGAACCCAAACAACAACATGGTCAAACAAAGCCCCATCAATTACCTTCTTAACTATGCAAACCATCGGCCCTAAATGGTTGGGCTTATCTCTAACATACACATGCAGGCAAGTGGTATTACCCAATGAAAATAAGAGCATGTTAGCATCGAAACTATCAACTGTCTAATATTTTAGGTTGGGAAGCAAATTGACTAGTACAATGTGTATTTAGATTTGCATTAAAAAATTTAAGCTGCATCGATTCACTCTCGTACTTATTCAGTTGTTAGCAAAAATAATAATTCAATGCAATTCTCTTGAATATAGTACTTTGGATAAGTAAATAATCAAAACAAGTCTTGCAGAAGAATACATTAATTAGCATCAGCATCAATAGAGCCTGACAGACATACTTATTATGGTTGGACTGCACCGTGAAAAACATGTCCAAAATAAATTGCTTTGACTTCAATATGTGCACGAGTACTTGTCATATTTGATAGTTTAAATTTGAAATATTTGAGCAATATCAAAAAGTTATGATTTTTTTAGAAACTATCACATGAAATTGATTGGCCAGCATCAGCGAGATAATAAACACTTTGCCCGAAAAACTTTCAACTAATTACATTATCAGTTCAATGACAAGCTTCTATTACAGAAAACAGAATAATGTTATCTCAATAATAACATCAGAGAAAAAAAATCAGAAATTACAACATCAGATCCATAATAATTACTGATATCTGAATCGAGGTCGAATATATAATCCTGATTTCCCATGAAATGGAGCTAAAAATGGTATGGTAATTCTGATTAGCAAAGCTGCATTTATTTACATTGCCAATTACGTACATCCATTGTCTAGAAGGAAGAGTTTCATATTCCCTTCCATATTTCATGGTGATTTCTCTTTTATTATTATTATTATTATAAAGTGTACAGATCTCATTGCATAGGTACCACCAACTCAGCCTATTGACACAATGATCTTCTCACATAAGGTTCGAAGAATATCAGTGACAAAGGAGCAAAGAATTGGCACTTTTTGCCCCGATGATACAATGTTCAAAGTGAATTACTACTTTGTTATGGGAAGTGACCGCTTCTCTACGGAGACGAAGGTTTCATGTTATTGTGGCAAACCTCCATTGTGGCTACCAAGGAAACGAGTCTGAGAATTCTGGAGGGTTTCATACTTTCAGAGGCAGATGCAGTGGCTCTTATAGCCTCATAGGGATGCTCGGTGATGTACTACTGATATTTTTTTTCTCCTTTAAGATTTCTTGTCCCCGGGTACTGTTATTCATCTTCAATACCTTCTAAAACTACATACCTTTGGCTCTACTTACCTTTTCTTTCCTCTTTGGGGATGGAATGGCAACCATTGGGATTTATTTTCATCAACTTTGTAATAATGAACTGCGTTGACTAGGTGCATCATCTTGATATTGGTACAGAGTTAAAAGGTCAATACAAATCTTTCTTTCATGAAAGAAAGGTAAGGAAGTTCATCTTTCGCTTAAACATGAGAATAGTTTATTTTTCGTCCCTCAACTCTACTGATAGTTTAGATATGATCTCTCAACTCAAAAACCAGGAAAAAGTAATCCCCCAACTACCAAAAATCGGATATTATTCATCCCTTGCCCTATTTTGGATGGTTTTGCACTGACATGGCATGGTTTTTTTACTCTCTCTCTCTCCACCACATGGCCGCAAGTCACCACCATGTCTGCGTCGGCACCAAGGCTAACAATATCATGGTTAGTCAGTGAGCACCAATCAAGAACGTTGTCAGATCGCCATCAGCCTCCCCTCACTCACCACTTGCCGTCGAAACTCTCGAGCTTTGGTAGAAAAAGAGGCTTCCATACGCCCCCATTAGTCCCCAAAACAATCGAACCGCGACCAAAGGGGTCTTTAGTCGCGGTTCGGGAGGAGACCCGCGACCAACTATCTGGGCCCAGCACGCTCGGTCGACAGCTGGTGGACGGGAGGGGCTTTAGTCCCGGTTGGCCTGGCCAACCGGGACTAAAGGTCCCCGAAGGCCTTTAGTCGCGGTTGGCCAGGCCAACCGGGACTAAAGGCCCATCCAGCTGGCGGACGGGAGGGGCTTTAGTCCCGGTTGGCCTGGCCAACCGCGACTAAAGGTCCCCGAAGGCCTTTAGTTGCGGTTGGCCAGGCCAACCGGGACTAAAGGCCCATCCCTATATATAGGACTCAGCTCACTGCACTTCACTCAGCTCACTTCACAATTTTCAGAAGGGGGTGGTGGGTTTGCTTTTGGTTCCTCCTATGCACACAAGGTGTTTGATGAAATGCCCGAGAGCCTGAAACAAACATGATATGAAGTGTCCGAGGCACACTTGAGCTTTCTCATTTATTTTTCCTCCGCGATCGCGGTTAGCAACTTGAACCTTTCATGTGTCATTGATAAAATATGCATGTGTGTAGTTCATTGTTTAATTTGTATTATTTCTAGCTAGTTAGTTTAACAAATGCATGATGGTTAATTATATACTTTATATAATAATAATGCAGATGAATCGGCAATGGATGTACGGTCCCCGACTCTCCGGCGAGTTCACTACGGGTTTGAAAGATTTCCTCGTAGTGGCAAATGCGAACAAGCAGCAAGGTTTTATTATCTGTCCATGTGCTGTCTGTAAGAATCAGAAGGGTTACTCCTCCTCAAGAGACGTTCACATGCACCTGCTTCGGCACGGTTTCATGCCAAGCTATAATTGTTGGACCAAGCATGGAGAAAGAGGGGTTAGAATGGAAGAAGATGAAGAAGGGGATGATATCGATGACAACTATCATGATCATTTCGATGATACTTTCATGGAGGATGATGCTGAAGGTGGGAAAGGGTTAGGTGAAGGTGAAGAAGAGGCACATGATGAGCCCGCTGATGATCTTGGTCGGACCATTGCTGATGCACGGAGACGCTGCGAAACTGACAAGGAGAGGGAGAATTTGGATCGCATGTTAGAGGATCACAAAAAGTCGTTGTATCCAGGATGCGATAATAGTCTGAAAAAGCTGGGCTGCACACTGGATTTGCTAAAATGGAAGGCACATGAAGGTGTAGGTGACTCATCATTTGAAAATTTGCTGAAAATGTTGAAGAATATGTTTCCGAAGAATAACGAGTTGCCCGCCAGTACGTACGAAGCAAAGAAGGTTGTCTGCCCTCTAGGTTTAGAGGTTCTGAAGATACATGCATGCATTAACGACTGCATCCTCTACCGCGGTGAATACGAGAATTTGAATGAATGCCCTGTATGCACTGCATTGCGTTATAAGATCAGAGGCGATGACCCTGGTGACGATGTTGAGGGCGAGAAACCCAGGAAGAGGGTTCCCGCCAAGGTGATGTGGTATGCTCCTATAATACCACGGTTGAAACGTCTGTTCATGAACAAAAAGCATGCCAAGTCGTTGCGATGGCACAAAGAGGACCGTAAGTCCGACGGGGAGTTGAGACACACCGCTGATGGAACGCAATGGAGAAAGATCGACAGAGTGTTCAAAGATTTTGCAGCTGACGCAAGGAACATAAGATTTGGTCTAAATACTGATGGCATTAATCCTTTTGGCGAGCAGAGCTCCAGCCATAGCACCTGGCCCGTGACTCTATGCATCTACAACCTTCCTCCTTGGTTGTGCATGAAGCGGAAGTTCATTATGATGCCAATTCTCATCCAAGGCCCTAAGCAACCCGGCAACGACATCGATGTGTACCTAAGGCCATTAGTTGAAGAACTTTTACAGTTGTGGGCCAGACCTGGTGTACGTGTCTGGGATGAGCACAAAGGAGAGGAATTTGACCTACGAGCGTTGCTTTTTGTAACCATCAACGATTGGCCTGCTCTCAGTAACCTTTCGGGACAGACAAATAAGGGATACAATGCATGCACGCACTGCTTACATGAGACTGAAAGTGTACGTTTGGTTAATTGTAAGAAGAACGTGTACCTGGGTCATCGTCGATTTCTTCCCCGAAATCATAACGTAAGAAAGAAAGGCAAGCATTTCAACGGCAAGGCAGATCACCGGCCGAAGCCTGCGGAACGTACTGGTGCTGAGATATTTGATATGGTCAAGGATTTGAAAGTCATCTTTGGAAAGGGTCCTGGCGGACAATCAGTTCCGCGGGGAGTTGACGGGCACGCACCCATGTGGAAGAAGAAATCTATATTTTGGGAGCTAGAATATTGGAAAGTCCTAGATGTCCGCTCTGCAATCGACGTGATGCATGTTACGAAGAATATTTGCGTGAACCTGCTAAGCTTCTTGGGCGTGTATGGGAAGACAAATGATACAAAGGAAGCACGGCAGGACCAGCAACTTTTGAAAGACCCAGATGACCGGCATCCGGAATGGTTTCAAGGTCGTGCCAGCTACGCTCTTACCAAAGAAGAGAAGGTCATTTTTTTTGAATGCCTGAGCAGTATGAAGGTCCCGTCTGGCTTCTCGTCGAATATAAAGGGAATAATAAACATGGCGGAGAAAAAGTTCCAAAACCTGAAGTCTCACGACTGCCACGTGATTATGACGCAATTGCTTCCGATTGCTTTGAGGGGGCTCCTACCGGAAAATGTTCGAGTAGCCATTGTGAAGCTATGTGCATTCCTCAATGCAATCTCTCAGAAGGTAATCAATCCAGAAGATCTACCACGGTTACAGAACGATGTGGTCCAATGCCTTGTCAGTTTCGAGTTGGTGTTCCCACCATCCTTCTTCGATATTATGACGCACCTCCTGGTCCACCTAGTCCAAGAGATTTCCATTCTCGGTCCTGTATTTCTACACAATATGTTCCCCTTTGAGAGGTTCATGGGAGTATTAAAGAAATATGTTCGTAACCGTGCTAGGCCAGAAGGAAGCATCGTCAAGGGCTATGGAAATGAGGAGGTAATTGAGTTCTGTATTGACTATGTTCCTGACCTTAAGCCGATTGGTATTCCTCAATCGCGGCACGAGGGGAGACTAAGTGGAAAAGGAAAGATCGGAAGGGAATCCACGATATGTATGGACGGTCATTCTATGACTGAAGCACACCACACAGTTCTGCAAAATTCCAGCTTGGTGGCTCCATACTTCGAGCAACACAAGAATATTTTACGCTCGGACAACCCGGGGAAGCCTGAATCCTGGATTAGAAAGGCCCACATGGAGACTTTCGGCAGTTGGTTGCGAAAACATTTAATGAATGACAATGATGTTGGAGATCAGCTGTACATGTTGGCCAAGAAACCATCTTCGACTATAACGACTTTCCAAGGGTACGAGATAAATGGGAATACATTTTACACCATCGCCCAAGATAAAAAGAGCACCAACCAAAACAGTGGTGTCCGCTTTGATGCAGCAACCGAGAATGGGCAAAAGGTCACATATTATGGTTACATAGAGGAGATATGGGAACTTGACTATGGACCCTCCTTTAAGGTCCCTTTGTTCCGGTGCAAATGGTTCAAGCTAACAGGAGGTGGGGTAAAGGTGGACGAGCAATACGGAATGACAATGGTGGATTTCAACAATCTTGGTTACCTTGACGAACCATTCGTCCTTGCCAAAGATGTCGCTCAGGTTTTTTACTTGAAGGACATGAGTAGCAAACCGAGGAAACGGAAAGATAAGAAAACGATCAGTACATCATGCGATGATCCAAAGCGCCACATTGTTCTTTCAGGGAAAAGAAACATCGTGGGAGTGGAGGACAAGACAGACATGTCAGAAGATTATAATATGTTTTGTGAAATTCCGCCCTTCTAAGTGAACACTGACCCAAGCATTAAGTTAAATGATGATGATGCTCCATGGATACGGCACAATCGTAAGCAAGCAGGGACACAAGGGAAGAATTGATGTGTAATAATTTATCGTACCAAACTTTGTATTTGGTCGATGAACTGAATGATGTATCAAACCTTTTGTCAAACCTTCAAGGGATTTTAAAATGAATTAGTTTTATTTTTCTGATTTTTTTGATATATAATTGTATTTTTAAGATTTTAAAATGAATTAGTTTTATTTTTCTGATTTTAAAAGGAAAAAGGAAGAAGAAGAAAGAAGGAAAAAGGAAGAAAAAAACAGAAGAAAAAATCAGAAGAAAAAAGGAAAAACAGAAGAAAAAAACAAACAGAAGAAAAACATAAGAAAAAAACAAACAGAAGAACAAAACACAAGAAAAAAGGAAAAAGGAAAAAAGGAAGAAAAACAAGAAAAAGGAAGAAAAAAACAGAAGAAAAAAGGAAGAAAAAAACAAAAGAAAAACAAGAATTTAAAATGAATTAGTTTTATTTTCTGATTTTTTTGATATATAATTGTATTTTTAAGATTTTAAAATGAATTAGTTTTATTTTTCTGATTTTAAAAGGAAAAAGGAAGAAGAAGAAAGAAGAAAAAAACAGAAGAAAAAAACAGAAGAAAAAAGGAAAAACAGAAGAAAAAACAAACAGAAGAAAAACATAAGAAAAAAACAAACAGAAGAACAAAACAGAAGAAAAAACGAAAAAGGAAAAAAGGAAGAAAAACAAGAAAAAGGAAGAAAAACAAGAATTTAAAATGAAGTAGTTTTATTTTCTGATTTTTTTGATATATAATTGTATTTTTAAGATTTTAAAATGAATTAGAAACAAAATAATATAAACTTTAATAAAATATATAAGTACAAATAAAATAAAAAATATGCTTCCTACTGGGCCAGCACGGCGTGAATACGACTAGAAACCCATCAATGGGCCAGGATTCAGGCTCGTAGAAGGCCCAATAGGCCCACAAGCACATAGTGACAGAATAGGCCCGTAAGCCCGCATTTGAGAGGAGCTCAAAGTGGTGAGCGCAGCCGCGCTTATAAACCACTGTCGAAGCCTCTCGGCTAGCGAGGTGGGACTAAACATCCCACCGCACCGCGCCAGTTCCAGCACAACGCCTTTAGTCCCGGTTGGGGAGGCGGACCGCGACTAAAGGGTACCCTTTAGTCGCGGTCCGCCTCCCCAACCGCGACTAAAGGGTCTTTCTGCGCGGGAACGAAAGCGGCGCCAAAACCCTTTAGTCCCGGTTGGGGAGGCCGACCGCGACTAAAGGGTACCCTTTAGTCGCGGTTGGTGTTGCCAGCCGCGACTAAAGGGTACCTTTAGTCGCGGTCCGCCTCCCCAACCGCGACTAAAGGTGCGTCTATAAATACTGCACTTGGCAGTTTCGCCACTTCCCATTCTCCTCTCTCTCGACGCCGAAGCGCTGCCCCGACGCCGATCGACGCCGAAGCCCTGCCCCGACGCCGACGCCGACGCCGAAGCCCTGCCCCGACGCCGACGCCGACGCCGAAGCCCTGTGCGCCGCCGCCCCCGTCCCGAGTGAGCGCCGCCTCCGCCCGTGCCCTGCCCTTGCCCGCCGCCCGTGCCCTGCCCTTGCCCGCCGCCCGTGCCCTGCGCCCTTGCCCGCCGCCCGACGCCCGACGCGCTGCCGCCCGCCGCCCGCTGCCCCTGCCGCCCGCCGCCCCGCCGCCCGCCGCCCGCTGGCCCTGCCTGCCGTCCTCCGCGCGCCGGCAGAAAGAAGAAGAAGGAAGAAGAAAAAGGAAGAAGAAGAAGAAAGAAAAAAGAAAAAGGAAGAAGAAGAAAGAAACAGAAGAAAAAACAAAAAAAAGGAAAACACAAGAAAAAAGAAAAGGAAAAAGAAAACAAAGAAAACACAAGAAAAACATATAGAAGAAAAAACAAAGGAAGAAGAAAAAAGAAAGAGAAAAAAGGAAGAAGAAAAAAGAAAGAAGAAAACAAAAGAAAGAAGAAAAAAAGGAGAAGAAAAAAAAGGAAGAAGAAAAACAAAGGAAGAAGAAAAACAAAGGAAGAAGAAAAAAAGAAAGAAGAAAAAAAAGGAAGAAGAAAAAAAAGAAAGAAGAAAGAAAGAAGAAAAAAAGGAAGAAGAAAAAAAGAAAGAAGAAAGAAAGAAGAAAGAAAAAGGAAGAAGAAAAAACAAGAAAGAAAAAGGAAGAAGAAAAACAAAGGAAGAAGAAAAACAAAGGAAGAAGAAAAAAAGAAAGAAGAAAGAAAAAGGAAGAAGAAAAAACAAGAAAGAAAAGGAAGAAGAAAACAAAGGAAGAAGAAAAAAGAAAGAAGAAAGAAAGAAGAAAGAAAAAGGAAGAAGAAAAACAAGAAAGAAAAAGGAAGAAGAAAAAAATGAAAACCAAATGAAAACCAAAAGAAAGAAGAAAGAAAAAGGAAGAAGAAAAAAAGAAGAAGAAAGGAAGAAGAAAGGAAGAAGAAGAAAGAAAGAAAAAAGAAAAGGAAGAAGAAGAAAGAAAGAAGAAAGGAAGAAGAAGAAAGGAAGAAGAAGAAAGAAAGAAGAAGAAAGGAAGAAAGAAAGAAGAAGAAAGGAAAAAGGAAGAAGAAGAAAGGAAGAAGAAGAAAGAGGAAGAAGAAAGGAAGAAGAAGAAAGAAAGAAGAAAGAGGAAGAAGAAAGGAAGAAGAAGAAAAAAAGAATTTTTACTTAAAGAATCTTTTTTTTAATTCCTCCTCCTCTATGTCCCCTTAATCTTATTTTTTAATTCCTTTATACTTAAAGAATTTTTACTACATGCAGGAGTGACATATGGCGGACGATAGAACCGAGCCGCTTAGGGATCCGGAGGTTGAACGTTATTTAATGGGCATCATCAACAACGAGATTCCTTATGTGCCGGGCTCAGAATATGAGCAACAAGAGGATGTTGTCTCTTCTTATCTGAACCTTGACGGTGGAACAGAGATTGTCGATGATCAAGAAGGTGAAGGAACGGACATTGTCGACGAAGGTCAACCGTCAACAACCGACGATCTCGAATTGCAAGTAGCAACCACCTCTGGCGAGGTATATATATACATTGAGCCTCTCGTGATACAAACTTACTGAAATGTGAATACATATGTATTAACGCGCGCGACTCTCTTTCTTTTTTTAGCCCTCCGGATCGAGTACGACAAAGCGTGGCAAATCCAAGGCGATGAAAACAGGAGAAACATATGCCATTGAGTTTGTCAGTGAAACCGGCAAGCCCCTACAGCACACCTCAAAGTTTATCAACCAATGCGGAGTCGTTGTTAGAGACAACGTCCCGATCACCGTCCAGGAATGGAAGGAGCCAAAGAAAACACGTCTTGGTTTCAGTTTTGTCGACAAGAGAACGAAAAAGGATTGCTGGAGAAAGCTTATGGAACATTTCATTCTACCTCCGGAATACAACAAAGTCGATGAATTCGGTAACGAGGTTCCGGGTGGACGTCAGAGGAGGAGGCTAGTTAAAGAGTTCGCTCTTCAGAAGATGGGCGAAGCATTCCGGAACTTCAAGAAAAATTTAACCCGTGACTATGTCAACAAGGGCAAGACTCCGGATTTCAATGGACAACATGAGAAACTGAAAGATGATTGGCCAGAATTTGTCACGCAAAAGCAATCGGAGCATTTCAAGGAAATATCGAAAAAAATAAGGATAATGTGAGTAAGAAAAAGTTCCATCATATTATGGGGCCAGGAGGATACCGCCTTTCGGAGCCTAGGTGGCAGAAGATGGAGGAGGACCTGAGGGTGCGAGGAATCCCTCTAGGTACAGAGGGATGGGACCCAAGGGCCAAAAGCTGGTGGTACGGGCATGGGGGATCGCTAGACCCGGAGACAGGGGTGTGTGTTCACCGGCAGAGACAGTTTGCTCCCACCCAAGCCCTTATTGACGCAATGACCCAAGCTCAAGAGGGCTTGATCAAGTTCAACAGAGAGAAAGACGCACTGACAACAGCCCTCGGGAATGATGAACACGGAGGACGTGTACGAGGCAAAGGCAAAGTTCCGTGGAAAGTAGGGTTTTCCCAGGACGATGACCCGTACTGTTACAGAAGCCGTAAGAGAAAGACGGACCGGGATGCAGATCTTATGACGAAGTTTGCATCGGAACTCCATGAGTTGAAGCAGACCGTGCATGAACTAGTGAAAGAAAAATCGGCTGTAGGGCCGCATGAAGATCATGAAGCGGATCACGGAAGCCAGCAGCGGAGAAGCAGCGTGGCTTCCACGGATGCCCCGCCTGGTGCTAGTGCACCGATGATCGAGATTCGTGCACCGGAGCCTCACTACCCCGTGGATGATGTAAAGGAGATGAAAGAATGTGATCTGCATTATCCCGTGGGGAACGTTTCCACGAAGGTAGCTAGCGGCAGTGCTTTACCCTGTACACCTGGAGCACTCCACCACAACAACCCCATTGCATATGGCTATGCTCGTGTCACAGTGGAAGACATAGTCCAAGGGTTTGAGGACCTGGAGATTGACAAACCTACACCCGAAGGGGAGAGAAGACTTGGAGATGTCAAGCGCCAGTTCATTCTATGGAAAAAGAAGTACATAGTGTTTCCAGGCGAGGCGCCAAGGCTAGCAAGTCCACCCCCCTCCGATGGTGGTGGTGGCGGTGGTGGCGGTGGTGGTGGTTCACCTACACCTCCTTCACGCCATTCGACGCCGTCCCCCGATCCACAACCTCCGGCGGGTACGACGCCCCCCAATCCTCCTCCGGCGGGTACGACGCCCCCCAATCCACCTCCGGCGAAGAAGCAGAAGCAGGCGGACAGCAAGGAAACCCGCTCCTGGACTATTAACCCGGACCCTTATGTACCTAAGACCACAAGGGTACCGGAGCCATCACTGAAGCCTCTCCTCCCAAGGCCTGGGGAACTTAGTGAAGCTGAAACCAAATTGGCCGCGTCTGCTGATTATGAGAAATGGAAGGTGGATATGAAGGCAAAAAAAGAGCCTGAGCCCAAGCAAGTATTCACTAAGAAGCAAAAGAAGTGGGCTAAGGATTTTTTGACGACACCGTCCCAAGCCGAGCTGAATATGCCTGACGACTATGGACATGAACTTCGTAGGCAAGCAAAAATATTGAAGGAGGAGAAAGAAGAAAGTAAAAAAAGCGGGAAACAAGTTGACCAGCTCGGGATGCAGAAGAAACAATCGATCCCCCCGCTCATAGTGAAAGCCGGTCCGGAAGAGGACCCCGAGATCATAGCAGCTGCGGCAGCACTTGGATTGACTGTAGCGAGTGCCATGAAACAAGCGTCCGAGATGGGTTTGACTCTTCGTGCCTTCTTAGGCCTTGAGGATGCGCCAGTATGTGAGATAGCATTACAATATGTGCGGAATGGGCCTCTCGTCGAGCCTGCGCGGGAAAAGAGTCTACCACCACAAATGCGAAATCTGCTACGTTGGTACAAGCAATTCATAACATGGGCCGACAAAGAATATATTTATGCGGATGTTACAGATGAGCATCACACCAAACGGTACTCTGTAGAAGTTCATATGAGTGAATTGTTCCAGCTGTTCAATCTGCGCGACCTCGACAAATCTATGCTGAGTTGCTACGTTCTGTAAGTGATTTATTTCTACCTCATCTCGTTCTTCATTGCCTGCACTATATATATATATATTGTCCTAACTATATTGTTGCGTACGCTATTATGCAGATTGAAGATTTGGGAATGCAAAATAAGAAACATCCATGATGTTGGGTTCATTGACCCACATATCGTTAATGGACATGTGTTACAACATCACCCCGAAGACGTGGAGAAAGACTTGTACAAGTTTCTTAGAAAGCATCAACTCAAAAGTCATATTCTATTTCCCTACCATTTTGGGTGAGTGTTTCTCTCTTGTGCCCATTCTCTTTTGTTTACTCCATGCATGGTATGTCTAATCGATGAGTTATGCATGACTGTGCATGTAACGTGTCCGCAGGTTCCACTGGATTCTGCTAAATATTGAACTTCACACCTCCAGAGTTCTAATCATGGACTCTATGGATTCGGATCCAAAGCGTTGGGCCGACATGAGAAAAATGCTGCAAAAGTAATTATTTTCAATCATTTGAGCTCTATATCGATCGGTCTCTTTCGTTCATTTCCTAATATCAAGTAACTAATAACTCCCTTGTTCATTTAATTTTCTTTGCCCTGTAGGGTTTGGAGACGGTTCTCAGAAGAAATTGTCGGTGAATTCAAACATGAGCTAGATTTCAGAAGGTTAGTTAATGTGGATAAGCAGCCACCGGGGACCAATCTATGTGGATACTATGTTTGTGAGAACATCCGGAGACACACCTCTGAGCGGAAGGCATCGGATAGCGTGCGGAACGCGACGGATAACTTGCGGAGGAGGCTTAGTCCAGAAGCTCGCTTCGACCAATTCAAGAAGAATTAGCAGGATTTTTCATGAGGGAAGTCATCAATCCTAAAGGAGAACACTATACCGAGGACGAAGAAATTTATATGCATACCCGAGATTGAAACTTGTATGAAGTTGTATATGGTCATCCATCCTAATTGTGTATGGAAACTTGTTCGAAGTTGTATATGGTCACCCGAGATTGAATATATATTATATATTCCTCTTGAATTCTTCTTGTTTGAAATTTCATATGCATGTATATAGTAGCGTAGAATATGTGTACTGAAATTTTATCAAAATTAAAATAAAACACAAAATATAATATAAAAGAAGTAAAACACTCCAAACTAAAAAGAAACCAGGTTTAGGGGGGCTAAAACCCTAAACCTGCGGAGGAGCCCTTTAGTCCCGGTTGGTCACGAGAACCGGGACTAAAGGTCCTCCGCCCCGACGGACCACGGGCGCCCACGTGGACGGGCCTTTAGTCCCGGTCAGCCACAAGAACCGGGACTAAAGCCTTTAGTCGCGGTCCGTAAGAGGCGCGACTAAAGGGGGGTCTTTAGTCGCGCATATTTAGTCCCGGTTGCACAGCCGGGACTAAAGGCTGTTGCGAACCGGGACTAAAGGGCTTTTTTCTACCAGTGAGACCATTATTCCCATGTGTGCCCATATCATGCAACTGCATTCCCGTGAAGTTGCTGGCGTGAGGCCGCGAGAGCATTGAAGCATGACTGGAATATTTTGTTCTGAGAGAAATGTGTGACTTCTTGTTGGGAAGAGCAAGATACCACACAGTGTTTGATAGCTTGGCAGTGTGGTTCACGACCGGTGAGGCAGCAATGCTGAGGCGCTAACAGGCATCACATCGGGACTCGGGAACCACTGGTTCGAGTTGCACATGACCTACTTTTACTAGCGTGCTTGATATCGGCATGGGGTTCGAGAGCTTGAGCTTTAACGACTGCATTGCTCAGTGCTCGTCAATGCGTGGTTCGTCGATCAACACTGGGCAATGGAGTGGTTGCCATAGTACACATCGCCATTGGGCGTACAAGGGCACGGGACACACACGACAGTGATGGTCACATGGCTGTCGTGGCCAGGGCTAGCGTCTTATGCCTCGGAGTTAGGATTGTGCATGGCATGACTCCCGGTGCGCATGTGGCCATGTACTCCCTTCGTTTTTAATTACTTTGCATATTAAATTTGACTGAAGTTAAACTTCATAAAGTCTGACCAAGTTTATAGAAAACAATATAAATATTTATCATAACAAATGTATATAATGTGAAAGTACATTCAACAATGAATATAATGGTATTGATTTGTTATTGTATATGTTAATATTTTTTTATAAACTTTGTCAAAGTTTGCAAAGCTTGACTTTGACCAAAGCTAATACGCGGGCTAAATAAAAAAGGAGGGAGTACAAGGTGGTGCTGGTTCAACATATGTTTCGGCTCTAACATACACGTCGAGATGGATGACAGGGTTTGCAACTGCGTCGACGTGTTGTATTCTCTCTTGGCAGCTTCTCCATCCCTGTCTTTGGGGACATCATGACCATCGGAAAATATCGTGCACTGCGTGCAACATCTCCATCGTATGCACCGTCGTGAACAACCCTCCCGAGCTAGGATTTAAATGATTTTGAAGTTCAAGGATCATTCCTAAATTGATTGAGGGCGAAAATAACTTCTCCCATTATTAAAGATTGATAAGGGTCTCATAGTCCCTGACCTACCCAAAGGACCAATTCATGATCAATGAATTCTTAGACCAAGGACCAATTACATTATGCCTCCTTCTAGCACTAGCACCCAAGTCTCCTATAAGAAGTCGGGCTTCCGCAAGCAACGAGAAATAACTTATTTATCATGTTACTTCATGTTAGAATTATCTAGTCCCATTTAATATGTTGTTTGGCGTGTCTCTAACACTAGGTATATGAATAAAAATAGGCATGGAAGGCACTAGGAATAACCGAGGCGTCAGTGGAATCACAACATGCACTCTTGGGTATATACAGCCTTTGTGCCTCTCCATCCTACTCCACCATATGAACTATTCTGACCCAGCCAATGCTCTTCGAGCTGTCCCTATGCCCCGCTCTCATGCCATCTTTAGAAGCATCATTGCTTGGCTTTATTTCATTGCTGGGGTGGAACATTGATACGCGGAGATTGATTCACATATGGCAAATCATCTGGTAGGCATAACTGAGCCAACCCATGGTTGATGACCGGAGACACATGTTTTCTTACTTTTCTACCGGTTTGTAGGATAGATATAATCACAGTTACTTGGAATTCCACTAAAAAGCAGTGGCTTTGACGGAAGATGTTATTAGCGACTGTGAATTGCTTAATCAGAATTTCTGATAAAATGTCGTGTAAAGATCAGAAACCTTAGCATCCACACTACACATCTTACAACTGCACATACACAAGTCTAAAACCTAGGTCGTTGCTTCAGATGGTTAGCTTTCATTCTAGTTACCAGCATTGCCACAATCAGAAAGTTAGTGGAATGTTAATCATGTTGATCAACTGAAATTGCATAGTAAAATGAAATCATGCACAGAACTCGGCAATTGAGTAGAAGTGTAGAACAACAAGACTGCACCATCTTCAAAAAGGCCCCGCTAGACAAGTATAGTGTCAGGCAAGCCTGCATAAACTCAAGATTGTTTTGTAATGTTTCTGGCTACCCAAACTTGTCAAGCTTCAGTGATTTCTACTTTGTAAGCTCTCTTTACAGACTTCTTTTGGAATAGCTCTCTTAATAAACTGACAAAGGACAAACTATTCGAAAAAGATAAACAAAACTATGCTCACGGTGAAGAATATAACAAATTGAATGGAATAGAAAGATGATACATTAGTCTAACCTTGGTATCTGAAGCTTGGATGCAAACTGATTTGAGCTAAGACTAGTTCTTTCACGAGAGATTATCTGCTAGAACATGCATATGAATCAACTAAGAAGTGGCTAAATGTAGAACCGAGAAGATAGACAAATTGCACCCCTCAATAAGTGTCTTAGTTATGGAAAGCCATCAGTGTTGAATGGTCTAGCATTTATCGCCAATAGAAACATTTAAGCAACTGGCTATAACACGATGACAAGAAGAGCCTGTTTGTACAAATACAATCAATAGTCCAATATTCTAGGTTGCAAAGCAAAATGACTAGAAAGATACAGAGGCAATAGCCACTAGTAGAAAACAGGGCTTTGGTTGGGGCCTGGCCAGCCCATTAGTCCCTATTGTCGAGACCAATGGGCTTTGGTTGAACCAGAAATTCCAACCGACCCTATTGTCGAGAGGTTAAATTTAGTTGAAGAAGAAAACAATTATTTGAAGGAAAAAATAAAAAATTTGAGGAGGAGAAGATGATATTGGAGTTGCATGTTGCGGATGTCGTCGATGACCACAATATCAAGATGGACGCAATGCGGTTGAAGATTAGAAAGATTGGAAAATATGCCATTCGTACCGAGGCTTGGTATCATTATGCCGTTGGATCAATTGTTACCTTGGTTGTGATTATGATCGCATTTGTTGTTACATTGAAAGGTTTTACATAGTTTCAATGTATGGTTTAATTAGATGCTCTGGAGAGCTATATGTTGTTCAATGAGAACTATGTATGTACTTTGGTTTTAATGTGATGATGAACTTCTATTAATTTGGTCACTTATCTATCCATGTGAATCTGTAATGGTTTTGGACACACATAATTATATGTAATGCACGCATTGAACCCGCAATGGATGTACGGTGACAGACACACCTCCGAGTACGTTAAGGGCGTGCATAATTTTCTCGAAGTGGCTGAGGCAAACAAGCAGAATGGTTTTATGTGCTATCCATGCCCTATATGTGGGAATACGAAGTCTTACTCTGACCGGAAAATCCTTCACACCCACCTGCTTTATAAGGGTTTCATGCCACACTATAATGTTTGGACCAGGCACGGAGAAATAGGGGTTATGATGGAAGACAGCAAAGAAGAAGAGGACAATGACAACTATGTGCCCCCGGAATACGGTGATCCTACAACAGGGGAAGCTGCTGAAGATCAAGAGGAACCAGACGATATTGTGCCCGATGATGATCTCCGCCGGGTCATTGTTGATGCAAGGACACAGTGCGAAAGTGAAAAGGAGAAGCTGAAGTTCGATCGCATGTTAGATGATCACAAAAAAGGGTTGTACCCCAATTGCGAAGATGGCAACACAAAGCTCGGTACCGTATTGGAATTGCTGCAGTGGAAGGCAGAGAATGCTGTGCCTAACAAAGGATTTGAGAAGCTACTGAAAATATTGAAGAAGAAGCTTCCAATGGATAACGAATTGCCCGACAGTACGTACGCAACAAAGAAGGTCGTATGCCCTCTAGGATTGGAGGTGCAGAAGATACATGCATGCCCTAATGACTGCATCCTCTATCGCGGTGCGTACGAGGATTTGAACGCATGCCCGGTATGCGGTGCATTGCAGTATAAGATCAGATGAGATGACCCTGGTGATGTTGACGACGAGCCCCCCAGGAAGAGGGTTCCTGCGAAGGTGATGTGGTATGCTCCTATAATACCACGGTTGAAACAACTGTTCAGAAACAAAGAGCATGCCAAGTTGATGCGATGGCACAGTGAGGACCGTAAGAAAGACGGGAAGTTGAGAGCACCCGCTGATGGGTCGCAGTGGAGAAAAATCGAGAGAAAGTACCGGGCTGAGTTTGCAGGTGACCCAAGGAACGTATGGTATGTTTTAAGCGCAGATGGCATTAATCCTTTCGGGGAGCAGAGCAGCAATCACAGCACCTGGCCCGTGACTCTATGTATGTACAACCTTCCTCCTTGGATGTGCATGAAGCGGAAGTTCATTATGATGCCATTTCTCATCCAAGGCCCTAAGCAACCCGGCAATGACATTGATGTGTACCTAAGGCCATTAGTTGAAGAACTTTTACATCTGTGGATTGGAAAAGGTGTACGTGTGTGGGATGAGCACAAACAGGAGGAATTTGACATGCAGGCGTTGCTGTTTGTAACCATCAACGATTGGCCTGCTCTCAGTAACCTTTCAGGACAGACAAACAAGGGATACCACGCATGCACGCACTGTTTAGCTGACACCGAAAGTATATACCTAGACAAATGCAGGAAGGATGTGTACCTGGGCCATCGTCGATTTCTTCCGACCAACCATCAATGTCGAAATAAAGGCAAGCATTTCAAAGGCGAGGCAGATCACCGGAAGAAGCCCGCCATGCGTACCGGTGATCACGTACTTGCTATGGTCAATGATTTACACATAATCTTTGGAAAGGGTCCCGACGGACTATCTGTTCCAAATGACGCTGAGGGACGCGCACCCATGTGGAAGAAGAAATCTATATTTTGGGACCTAACCTACTGGAAAGACCTAGAGGTCCGCTCTTCAATCGACGTGATGCACGTGACGAAGAACCTTTGTGTGAACCTGCTAGGCTTCTTGGGCGTGTATGGGAAGACAAAAGATACACCAGAGGCACGGGAGGACCTGCAATGTTTGCACGAAAAAGACGGCATGCCTCCAAAGCAGTATGAAGGTCCTGCCAGCTACGCTCTGATAATCCCCAAGTGCAGGGAATCATCGTAGCAATTTCCAAAGGTGGAAGTGATAAGTATGGAGTGTCAAACCCACAAGGAGCTAAAGGTAAGATCAATATTCTCTCAAGCCCTATCTGCCACTGATACGACTCTACGTGCACCGACCGTTTGCTTCCAACTAAAAATAAGAAATAAAACTACGTTCTGGGTATGAAGAGGATAACTTTGCATGGTATCGGAGAGCTAAAATATAAAAGTAGGTGCTGTTATCATAAAGTTAGAATATATTACTAAATATTATAAATAGCGAGTGTGGAATAATGATGGATCGGTGTGCGGAATTGTCCTAGGCAATTGTTAACAAGACCGGTAGTCGTCATTGCAATCTCATATGAGGGAGAGGCATAAGCTAACATACTTTCTCTACTTGGATCATATGCACTTATGATTGGAACTCTAGCAAGCATCCGCAACTACTAAAGATGATTAAGGTAAAACCCAAACATAGCATTAAAGCATCAAGTCCTCTTTATTCCCATACGCAACAACCCCCTTACTCGGGTTTGTGTTTCAGTCACTCACCAACCCACTATAAGCGAATCATGAACGTATTGCAACACCCTACAGCGGGAATCCCTCACGCTTGCGCGACACGGAGGACACCATAGGACAGCACCAAAATAAAACATACAACTCGTACCAATCTAGATCATCAATCAACCCAAAGACAAAGGATATCTACTCAAAACATCATAGGATGGCAACACATCATTGGATCATAATATGTGGCATAAAGCACCATGTTCAAGTAGGGATTACAGCGGGGTGCGGGAGAGTGGACCGCGTAAAATAGATGAGGATGGTGATGATGATGGTGATGTTGATGAAGACGATCACCGCGGCGATGATTCCCCTCTCAATGGCACTCCGGTGCCACCAAGAGAGAGGAGGAGAGGTTCTCCCCCTTGTGCTTCCTCCTCCATGGCCTCCCCCCTAGATGGGTAGAGGTTCTCCCTCTGGTCCTTGGCCTTCATGGCGATGATGGCCCTTCCGGGATCCTCCTCCATGGCCTCCGGTGATGATGGCCCCCTCCGGCAGGGTGCCAGAGAGGGCCTAGATTGATTTCTCGTGGCTACAGAGGCTTGCGGCGGCGGAACTTCCAATCTAGGTTAATTTTCCGAGGTTTCTGTATTTATAGGAATTTTTGGCGTCGGTCTCACGTCAAGGAGGTGCCCGAGGCGTCCACGAGACAGGCCCATGCGCCTGGGGGGGTGGGCGCGCCCCCCACCCTTGTGGACGCCCCGGGACTCTCCTGGCCCAACTCTTTTACTCCCGGGTCTTCTTTTGGTCCATAAAAATCGTCAAAAATTGGCACGTCAATTGGACTCCGTTTGATATTCCTTTTCTGTAAAACTCAAAAACAAGGAAAAAACAGAACCTGGCATTGGGCACTAGGTTAATAGGTTAGTCCCAAAAATCATAATAAATAGCATATAAATGCATATAAAACATCCAAGGTTGATAATATAATAGCATGAATACTTCATAAATTATAGATACGTTGGAGACGTATCAGCATCCCCAAGCTTAATTCCTACTCGTCCTCGAGTAGGTAAATGATAAAAGAAATAATTTATGAAGTGTGAATGCTAGGAAGTGCATAAGTTTCATCAATGATAGTTTCAATCACTTTTCTAGCATCATTATATATCATAACAGTAGCTCATTTTCATAAAACTTTTCATGATCAAGTAACAAGCTATTCACATGTTAAAGTATAGATCATAAACTTTCTTGAAACTAACAAACTATATTCTCAGTCATCAAACAATTGCAATTCATCTTATTTTCAGGAAGGGTCTATGTCAGAGCTTTGATTTAGCAAACTCCACATACTCAACTATCATTTAATTTTTCATAATTGCTAACACTCACGTGATATTTATGGGTTCAAAGTTTTAACCGGACACAGAGAAAGACAGGGGCTTATAGATTCGCCTCCCAACCTTTTACCTCAAGGGTAATGTCAATAATAATAGTTCATGATAAATTACATCCAATTGGATATATATACCAGGATCTTTCCAACACAATGTGCTTGCCAAAGGATAAAATGTAAAAAGGAAAGGAGAAGATCACCATGACTCTTGTATATGGATAAAAGTAAAAGATAGGCCCTTCGCAGAGGGAAGCAGAGGTTGTTAGGCGCTTTTATGGTTGGATGCACACAATCTTAATGCAAAAGAACGTCACTTTATATTGCCACTTGTGATATGGAACTTTATTATGTAGTCCGTCGCTTTTATTCTTCCACATCACAAGATCGTATAAAGCTTATTTTCTCCACATTAATAGATCATACATATTTAGAGGGCAATTTTTATTGCATGCACCGATGACAACTTACTTGAAGGATCTTACTCAATCCATAGGTAGGTATGGTGGACTCTCATGGCAACACTGGTTTAAGGAATGTTTGGAAGCACAAGTAGTATTTCTACTTGGTGCAAAGAATTTGGCTAGCATGAGGGGGAAAAGCAAGCTCAACATGTTGGATGATCCAAGACAATATACTTTATTTCGGATATAAGAAAACATAACCCATTACGTTGTCTTCCTTGTCCGACATCAACCTTTTAGCATGTCATATTTTAATGAGTGCTCACAATTACAAAAGATGTCCAAGATAGTATATTTATATGTGAAATCTCTCTTCCTTCAATATTCTTTCATGAATTGTTCAAGTGACCAATTCTACGTTTGCTAACTTTCAATAAGTTTACTACCAATACTTATTTTATGTGAAGTCATTACTCCCCATGGTATAGGCATACGAAACATATATAAATTCATATTTATGATATTCAATTATCCAACCATTTACTCATAGGATATACGTGAAGCACGTGAATAAATGACAAACTACTCCAAAAGATAATAGTGAAGGACACTGAGTAGTCAAAAAATTAACTAGCCATGGGAGGATTATTTTTCATTTAATAATTCAGATCCAATAATTTTATTCAAACAGAAAGTAAAATTGAAAATACGCTCCAAGCAAAACACATATCATGTGACGAATAAAAATATAGCTCCGAGTAAGGTATACCAATAGTTTTGAAGACGAAAGAGGGGATGCCTTCCGGGGCATCCCCAAGCTTAGGCGCTTGAGTCTTCCTTGAATATTACCTTGGGGTGCCTTGGGCATCCCCAAGCTTAGGGTCTTTCTACTCCTTATTCTCCTCATATCGATATCTCACCCAAAGCTTGAAAACTTCAATCACACAAAACTTAACAAAACTTCGTGAGATAGGTTAGTATGATAAAGAGTAAACCATCCACTTTGGTACTGTATAAGACAAGGTTCATAATTGTTCCCACACAATGTCTACTGTACCATATCATTTCTACAACTTATATTGAGAAATATAAGCCATAGAAACTAGAAAACAAGCAAACTATGCAATGAAAACAGAATCTGTCAGAAACAGAACAGTCTGTAATGATCTGAACAACAACCATACTTCTGCTACTCCAAAAATTATGAAATAAATTGGTGGACGTGAGGAATTTGTATATTAATCTTCTGCAAAAAGAATCAACTCAAAATCTCTCTTCTGTTAAAAATGACAGCTAATCTCGTGAGCGCAAAGTTTCTGTTTTTTACAGCAAGATCACATTTCTTTCACCCAAGTCTTCCCAAAGGTCTTACTTGGCACTTTATTGAAACAAAAGCTATAAAACATGATTACTACAGTGGCTTAATCATGTAAACACACAAAAACAGTAAGGGTAAATATTGGGTTGTCTCCCAACAAGCGCTTTTCTTTAATGCCTTTTAGCTAGGCATGATGATTTCAATAATGCTCACATAAAAGATAAGAATTGAAACATAAAGAGAGCATCATGAAGAATATGACTAGCACATTTAAATCTAGGCCACTTCCTATTCCTAGGGATTTTGTGAGCACATAATTTATAGGAACAAGAATCAACTAGCATAGGCAGGCAAAACAAGTATAACTTCAAAACTTTAAGCACATAGGGAGGAAACTTGATATTATTGCAACTCCTACAAGCATATATTCCTCCCTCATAATAATTTTCAGTAGAATCATGAATGAATTCAACAATATAACCATCACATAAAGTATTCTTTTCATGATCTACAAGCATAGAAATTTTTCTACTCTCCACATAAGCAAAATTCTTCTCATTCGGAATAGTGGGGTTACTAATTCCTAAAGTTGACACTCTTCCAACCCCACTTTAGATTATAGTATTATTCATACTCCAAATTATATAAGTGAAGTTCATGGAGAATTTTACAATTACTATATACTAACCAATATCCAAGCTCAAAATATGTAAGTGAAGCACATGAAGCATTCTATAAAACCATACTCAAAAGATTTAAGTGAAGCACAAAGAGCAATTGTATAAGATCATACTTAAAAGATATAAGTGAAGCACATGAAGTATTCTATAAATTGATGAAGGGACATCTCATACTAGCATGGTTCTTAAAGAAAAAGAAAAACACAAAGGACACAAATCATGTGAACAAAACAAAAACCGAGGTATACCGATATTTGTTGAAGAAGAAAGATGGGATGCCAACCGGGGCATCCCCAAGCTTAGATGCTTGAGTATCCTTTGAAATATTACTTGGGGTGCCTTGGGAATCCCCAAGCTTGAACTCTTGCCTCTCTTTATTCTTCTTCTCACATCGGTAACTCCTCGTTCTTCGAACACTTCATCCACAAAAACTTTGTGATATCCGTTAGTATAACAAAGCAAATCACTACTATAAGTACTGTTGCAAACCAATTCATATTTTGTTTTTGAATTATAGCTACTGTAATATAACTTTTCCATGGCTTAATCCACTGATAGAAATCGATAGTTTCATCAAAACAAGCAAGCAATGCATCAAAAACAGAATCTGTCTTAAACAGGACAGTCT
This sequence comes from Triticum aestivum, assembly GCF_018294505.1. Lineage (NCBI taxonomy): Eukaryota > Viridiplantae > Streptophyta > Magnoliopsida > Poales > Poaceae > Triticum > Triticum aestivum. The sequence goes on from NC_057811.1 coordinate 461,860,310, forward strand.
GTAGTAATCTGGAAGTTTAGCAAACTTATGTAACTCCAAAAATTATGAAATAAATTTGACAATTTGTACAGAAGTAATGTGCAAAAAAGTTTCAGACCCATTTGACGTTCCAGTCAAAAATGTAAATTCATGCACTACAGCCAAAGTTTCTGTTTTTGTTCTGCACATAGTAAACAACCAATCTAATCATCCTAAAACCAAAGCTTGGCACATTATTTTTATAATACAATGGATATATACAAGGGGATAATTATTTACAGAGAAACTTCCATGAAAAATTCTGCATTGTTTCCGTGAGCATGAACACAAGTGCTCAAGGTCGACCCTCACTTCTTCAATGCATAACTTTCCAATCACTTCTCTTTTTGAAAAACTATTTAGGCATGAGAGGCAAGTAATAATTTTTTTGTATTTTCATTCTTTTAAAAAAAATTGTATGTTTCACCCACAACTAACAGAAACAAAAAGTAAAAACAAAATCTACTTAGTGAAGAAATCAAACAAGCACACACGAGAATATCAACCCCACGCTAATGCTCCCCGGCAACGGCGCCAGAAAAGAGCTTGATAATCCCCAAGTGCAGGGAATCATCGTAGCAATTTCCAAAGGTGGAAGTGATAAGTATGGAGTGTCGAACCCACATGGAGCTAAAGTTAAGATCAATATTGTCTCAAGCCCTATCTGCCACTGATACGACTCTACGTGCACCGAACGTTTGCTTCCAACTAGAAACGAGAAATAAAACTACGTTGTGGGTATGAAGAGGATAACTTTGCATGGTATCGGAGAGCTAAAATATAAAAGTAGGTGCTGTTATCATAAATTTAGAATATATTACTAAATATTATAAATAGCGAGTGTGGAATAATGATGGATCGGTGTGCGGAATTGTCCTAGGCAATTGTTAACAAGACCGATAGCCGTCATTGCAATTTCATATGAGGGAGAGGCATAAGCTAACATACTTTCTCTACTTGGATCATATGCACTTATGATTGGAACTCTAGCAAGCATCCGCAACTACTAAAGATCATTCAGGTAAAACCCAACCATGGCATTAAAGCATCAAGTCCTATTTATTCCCATACGCAACAACCCCCTTACTCGGGTTTGTGTTTCAGTCACTCACCAACCCACTATAAGCGAATCATGAACGTATTGCAACACCCTACAGCGGGAATCCCTCACGCTTGCGCGACACGGAGGGCACCATAGGACAGCACCAAAATAAAACATACAACTCGTACCAATCTAGATCATCAATCAACCCAAAGACAAAGGATATCTACTCAAAACATCATAGGACGGCAACACATCATTGGATCATAATATGTGGCATAAAGCACCATGTTCAAGTAGGGATTACAGCGGGGTGCGGGAGACTGGACCGCGTAAAATAGATGAGGATGGTGATGATGATTGTGATGTTGATGAAGACGATCACCGCGGCGATGATTCCCCTCTCAATGGCACTCCGGTGCCACCAAGAGAGAGGAGGAGAGGTTCTCCCCCTTGTGCTTCCTCCTCCATGGCCTCCCCCTAGATGAGGAGAGGTTCCCCCTCTGGTCCTTGGCCTTCATGGCGATGATGGCCCCTCCGGGATCCTCCTCCATGGCCTCCGCTGATGATGGGCCCCTCCGGCAGGGTGCCAGAGAGGGCCTAGATTGATTTCTCGTGGCTACAGAGGCTTGCGGCGGCGGAACTTCCGATCTAGGTTAATTTTCCGAGGTTTCTGTATTTATAGGAATTTTTGGCGTCGGTCTCACGTCAAGGAGGTGCCCGAGGCGTCCACGAGACAGGCCCACGCGCCTGGGGGGGGGGGTGGGCGCGCCCCCCACCCTCGTGGACGCCCCGGGACTCTCCTGGCCCAACTCTTTTACTCCGGTGTCTTCTTTTGGTCCATAAAAAATCGTCAAAAATTAGCACGTCAATTCGACTCCGTTTGATATTCCTTTTCTGTAAAACTCAAAAACAAGGAAAAAACAGAAACTGGCACTGGGCACTAGGTTAATAGGTTAGTCCCAAAAATCATAATAAATAGCATATAAATGCATATAAAACATCCAAGGTTGATAATGTTGGGGAACGTAGTAATTTCAAAAAATTTCCTACGCACACACAAGATCATGGTGATGCATAGCAACGAGAGGGAAGAGTGTTGTCCACGTACCCTCGTAGACCGACAGCGGAAGCATTATCACAACGCGGTTGATGTAGTCGTACGTCTTCACGATCGGACCGATCAAGTACCGAACGTACGGCACCTCCGAGTTCAGCACACGTTCAGCTCGATGACGTCCCTCGAACTCCGATCCAGCCGAGTGTTGAGGGAGAGTTTCGTCAGCACGACGGCGTGGTGACAATGATGATGTTCCACCGACGCAGGGCTTCGCCTAAGCTCCGCAAGGGTATTATCGAGGTGTAATATGGTGGAGGGGGGCACCGCACACGGCTAAAATATCGTATATCAACTTGTGTGTTCATGGGGTGCCCCCCTGCCCCCATATATAAAGGAGCAAGGGGAAGAGGGCCGGCCAAGGGGAGGTGGCGCGCCCAAGGGGAGAGTCCTACTCCCACCGGGAGTAGGACTCCTCCTTTCCTTGTGGGAGTAGGAGAAGGGAAGGGGGAAGGAGAAAGAAGGAAGGGGGCGCCCCCCCTCCCTAGTCCAATTCGGACTAGCCCATGGGGAGGGGTGCGGCCACCCTTTGGGGCCTTTCTCTCCTTTCCCGTATGGCCCATTAAGGCCCAATGCGAATTCGAGTAACTCTCCGGTACTCCGAAAAATACCCGAATCACTCGGAACCATTCCGAAGTCCGAATATAGTCGTCCAATATATCGATCTTTACGTCTCGGCCATTTCGAGACTCCTAGTCATGTCCCCGATCTCATCCGGGACTCCGAACTCCTTCGGTACATCAACATACATAAACTCATAATAAAACTGTCATCGTAACGTTAAGCGTGCGGACCCTACGGGTTCGAGAACTATGTAGACATGACCGAGACACCTCTTCGGTCAATAACCAATAGCGGAACCTGGATGCTCATATTGGTTCCCACATATTCTACGAAGATCTTTATCGGTCAGACCGCATAACAACATACGTTGTTCCCTTTGTCATCGGTATGTTACTTGCCCGAGATTCGATCGTCGGTATCTCGATACCTAGTTCAATCTCGTTACCGGCAAGTCTCTTTACTCGTTCCGTAATACATCATCCCGCAACTAACTCATTAGTCACAATGCTTGCAAGGCTTATAGTGATGTGCATTATCGAGTGGGCCCAGAGATACCTCTCCGACAATCGGAGTGACAAATCCTAATCTCGAAATACGCCAACCCAACAAGTACCTTTGGAGACACCTGTAGAGCACCTTTACAATCACCCATTTACGTTGTGACGTTTGGTAGCACACAAAGTGTTCCTCCGGTAAACGGGAGTTGCATAATTCATAGTCATAGGAACATGTATAAGTCATGAAGAAAGCAATAGCAACATACTAAACGATCGGGTGCTAAGCTAACGGAATGGGTCAAGTCAATCACGTCATTCTCCCAATGAGGTGATCCCGTTAATCAAATGACAACTCATGTCTATGGCTAGAAAACATAACCATCTTTGATTAACGAGTTAGTCAAGTAGAGGCATAGTAGTGACACTCTGTTTGTCTATGTATTCACACATGTATTATGTTTCCGGTTAATACAATTCTAGCATGAATAATAAACATTTATCATGATATAAGGAAATATATAATACTTTATTATTGCCTCTAGGGCATATTTCCTTCAGTCTCCCACTTGCACTAGAGTCAATAATCTAGTTCACATCGCCATGTGATTTAACATCAATAATTCACATGACCATGTGATTAACACCCATAGTTCACATCTCTATGTGACCAACACTCAAAGGGTTTACTAGAGTCAATAATCTAGTTCACATCGCTATGTGATTAACACCCAAAGAGTACTAATGTGTGATCATGTTTTGATTGTGAGATAATTTTAGTCAACGGGTCTATCATATTCAGATCCGTAAGTATTTTGCAAATTTCTGTGTCTACAATGCTCTGCACGGAGCTACTCTACCTATTTGCTCCCACTTTCAATATGTATCTAGACCGAGACTTAGAGTCATCTAGATTAGTGTCAAAACTTGCATCAACGTAACCCTTTACGACGAACCTTTTGTCACTTCCATAATCGAGAAACATATCCTTATTCCACTAAGGATAATTTTGACCGCTGTCCAGTGATCTACTCCTAGATCACTATTGTATTCCCTTGCCAAAATCAGTGTAGGGTATACAATAGATCTGGTACACAGCATGTCATACTTTATAGAACCTATGGCCAAGGCATAGGGATGACTTTCATACTCTTTCTATCTTCTGCCGTGGTCTGGCTTTGAGTCTTACTCAATTTCACACCTTGTAACACAGGCTAGAACTCTTTCTTTGACTATTCTATTTTGAACTACTTCAAAATCTTGTTAAGGTATGTACTCATTGAAAAAACATATCAAGCGTCTTGATCTATCTCTATAGATCTTGATGCTCAATATGTAAGCACCTACACCGAGGTCTTTCTTTGAAAAACTCCTTTCAAACACTCCTTTATGCTTTGCAGAATAATTCTACATTATTTCGGATCAACAATATGTCATTCACATATACTTATCAGAAATGTTGTAGTGCTCCCACTCACTTTCTTGTAAATACAGGCTTCATCGCAAGTCTGTATAAAACTATATCCTTTGATCAACTTATCAAAGCGTATATTCCAACTCCGAGATGCTTGCACCAGTCCGTAGATGGATCGCTGGAGCTTGCATATTTTGTTAGCACCTTTAGGATTGACAAAACCTTTCTGGTTGCATCATATACAACTCTTCTTTAATAAATCCATTAAGGAATGTAGTTTTGTTTATCCATTTGCCAGATTTCATAAAATGCAGCAATTGCTAACATGATTCGGACAGACTTAAGCATCGCTGCGAGTGAGAAAATCTCATCGTAGTCAACACCTTGAACTTTGTCAAAAAACCTTTTTCCGACAAGTCTAGCTTTGTAGATAGTAACACTACTATCAGCGTCCGTCTTCCTCTTGAAGATCCATTTATTTTCTATGGCTCGCCGATCATTGGGCAAGTCAATCAAAGTCCATACTTTGTTCTCATATATGGATCTTATCTCAGATTTCATGGCCTCAAGCCATTTCGCGGAATCTGGGCTCATCATCGCTTCCTCATAGTTCGTAGGTTCGTCATGGTCTAGTAACATAACCTCCAGAACAGGATTACTGTACCACTCTGGTGTGGATCTCACTCTGGTTTACCTACGAGGTTTGGTAGTAACTTGATCTGAAGTTACATGATCATCATCATTAACTTCCTCACTAATTGGTGTAGGAGTCACAGGAACAGATTTCTGTGATGAACTACTTTCCAATAAGGGAGCAGGTACAGTTACCTCATCAAGTTCTACTTTCCTCCCACTCACTTCTTTCGAGAGAACTCCTTCTCTAGAAAGGATCCATTCTTAGCAACGAATGTCTTGCCTTTGGATCTGTGATAGAAGGTGTACCCAACTGTCTCCTTTGGGTATCCTATGAAGACACATTTCTCCGATTTGGGTTTGAGCTTTTCAGGATGAAACTTTTTCACATATGCATTGCAACCCCAAACTTTAAGAAACGACAACTTTGGTTTCTTGCCAAACCACAGTTCATAAGATGTCGTCTCAACGGATTTAGATGGTACCCTATTTAACGTGAATGCAGCTGTCTCTAATGCATAACCTCAAAATGATAGTGGTAGATCGGTAAGAGACATCATATATCACACCATATCTAATAAAGTACGATTACGATGTTCGGACACACCATTACACTGTGGTGTTCCAGGTGGCGTGAGTAGTGAAACTATTTCACCTTGTTTTAACTGAAGGCCAAACTCGTAACTCAAATACTCTTCTCCACGATCAGATCGTAGAAACTTTATTTTCTTGTTACAATGATTTTCAGCTTCACTCTGAAATTATATGAACTTTTCAAATGTTTCAGACTTCTGTTTCATTAAGTAGATATACCCATATCTACTCAAATCATCTGTGAAGGTCAGAAAATAATGATACCTGCTACGAGCCTCAATATTCATCGGACCACATACATCTGTATGTATGATTTCCATCAAATCTGTTGCTCTCTCCATAGTTTCGGAGAACGGCGTTTTAGTCATCTTGCCCATGAGGCACGGTTCGCAAGCATCAAGTGATTCATAATCAAGTGATTCCAAAATCCCATCAGTATGGAGTTTCTTCATGCGCTTTACACCAATATGACCTAAACGGCAGTGCCACAAATAAGTTGCACTATCATTATTAACTTTGCATCTTTTGGCTTCATTATTATGAATATGTGTATCACTACGATCGAGATCCAACAAACCATTTTATTGGGTGTATGACCATAGAAGATTTTATTCATGTAAACAGAACAACAATTATTCTCTAATTTAAATGAATAACCGTATTGCAACAAACATGATCAAATCATATTCATGCTCAACACAAACACCAAATAACACTTATGTAGTTTCAACACTAATCCCGAAAGTATAGGGAGTGTGCGATGATGATCATATCAATCTTGGAACTACTTCCAACACACATCGTCACCTCGCGTTTTACTAGTCTCTGTTTATTCTGCAACTCCCGTTTCGAGTTACTACTCTTAGCAACTGAACCAGTATCAAATACCGAGGGGTTGCTATAAACACTAGTAAAGTACACATCAATAACATGTATATCCAATATACCTTTGTTCACTTTGCCATCCTTCTTATCCACCAAATAGTTGGGGTAGTTCCGCTTCCAGTGACCAGTCCCTTTGCAGTAGAAGCACTTAGTCTCAGGCTTAGGACCAGACTTAGGCTTCTTCACTTGAGCAGCAACTTGCTTGCCGTTCTTCTTGAAGTTCCCCTTCTTCCCTTTGCCCTTTTCTTGAAACTAGTGGTCTCGTCAACCATCAACACTTGATATTTTTCTTGATTTCTACCTTCGTCGATTTCAGCATCACGAAGAGCTCGGGAATTACTTACGTCATCCCTTGCATACTATAGTTCATCACGAAGTTCTACTAACTTGGTGATGGTGACTAGAGAATTCTGTCAATCACTATTTTATCTGGAAGATTAGCTCCCACTTGATTCAAGCGATTGTAGTACCCAGACAATCTGAGCACATGCTCACTGCTTGAGCTATTCTCCTCCATCTTTTAGCTATAGAACTTGTTGGAGACTTCATATCTCTCAACTCGGGTATTTGCTTGAAATATTAACTTCAACTCCTGGAACATCTCATATGGTCCATGACGTTCAAAACGTCTTTGAAGTCCCGATTCTAAGCCGTTAATGCACTAAACTATCAAGTAGTCATCATATTGAGCTAGCCAAGCGTTCATAACGTCTGTATCTGCTCCTGCAATAGGTCTGTCACCTAGCGGTGCATCAAGGACATAATTTTTCTGTGCAGCAATGAGGATAATCCTCAGATCACGGATCCAATCCGCATCTTTGCTACTAACATCTTTCAACATAATTTTTCTCTAGGAACATATCAAAATAAACATAGGGAAGCAATAACGCGAGCTATTGATCTACAACATAATTTGCAAAACACTATCAGGACTAAGTTCATGATAAATTTAAGTTCAATTAATCATATTACTTAAGAACTCCCACTTAGATAGACATCCCTCTAATCCTCTAAGTGATCACGTGATCCATATCAACTAAACCATGTCCGATCATCACGTGAGATGGAGTAGTTTCAATGGTGAACATCACTATGTTGATCATATCTACTATATGATTCACGCTCGACATATCCTAGGCTCGTCAAGTTTAACCTGAGTATTCCGCGTGTGCAACTGTTTTGCACCCGTTGTATTTGAACGTAGAGCCTATCACACCCGATCATCACGTGGTGTCTCAGCACGAAGAACTTTCGCAACGGTGCATACTTAGGGAGAACACTTTTATCTTGAAATTTTAGTGAGAGATCATCTTATAATGCTACCGTCAATCAAAGCAAGATAAGATGCATAAAGGATTAACATCACATGCAATCAATATAAGTGATATTATATGGCCATCATCATCTTGTGCTTGTGATCTCCATCTTCGAAGCACCGTGCTCGTGATCTCCATCTCCGAAGCACCGTCATGATCACCATCGTCACCGGCGCGACACCTTGATCTCCATCGTAGTATCGTTGTCGTCTCGCCAACTTATTGCTTTTACGACTATCGCTACCGCTTAGTGATAAAGTAAAACTATTACATGGCGATTGCATTTCATATAATAAAGCGACAACCATATGGCTCCTGCCAGTTGCCGATAACTCGGTTACAAAACATGATCATCTCATACAACAAATTATATCACATCATGTCTTGACCATATCACATCAGAACATGCCCTGCAAAAACAGGTTAGACGTCCTCTACTTTGTTGTGGCAAGTTTTACGTGGCTGCTACGGGCTTAGCAAGAACCGTTCTTACCTACGCATCAAAACCACAACGATAGTTTGTCAAGTTGGTGCTGTTTTAACCTTCGCAAGGACCGGGCGTAGCCATATTCGGTTCAACTAAAGTGAGAGAGACAGACACCCGCCAGTCACCTTTAAGCAACGAGTGCTCTCAACGGTGAAACCAGTCTCACGTAAGCGTACGCGTAATGTCGGTCCGGGCCGCTTCATCTCACAATACCGCCGGACCAAAGTATGACATGTTGGTAAGCAGTATGACTTATATCGCCCACAACTCACTTGTGTTCTACTCGTGCATAGCATCAACGCATAAAACCAGGCTCGGATGCCACTGTTGGGGAACGTAGTAATTTCAAAAAATTTCCTACGCACACACAAGATCATGGTGATGCATAGCAACGAGAGGGAAGAGTGTTTTCCACGTACCCTCGTAGACCGACAGCGGAAGCGTTATCACAACGCGGTTGATGTAGTCGTACATCTTCACGATCCGACCACTACTAGAAAAAGGCTTACTAGTGGCGCACCAGTTTTGCCTACTAATGGCGCACTACTGGTGCGCCACTAGCATCACGCCACTAGTAATTTTTACTAATGGCGCACCTCTGGTGCGCCATTAGTATCTGGTACTCTAATGGCACACCGGGCAGTGCGCCATTAGTATAGGCCACGGTGCGCCATTAGTATGCCTCCCAGGGGGCCATATATACCCATGTGCTTTGCCATACTAATGGCACACTACAGTGTGATGCGCCATTAGTATCCTTCGGCATACTAATGGCGCACTGCTGGGTGATGCGCCATTAGTACCCTCTGGCATACTAATGGCGCACTGCTCTGGGATGCGCCATTAGTATCCTTTGGCATACTAATGGCGCACGTTGGCGTGATGCGCCATTAGTATGTATATTAGGGATTTTTTTTTCTTTTCTGATTTTTGCACAGATTACAAAATATATTATTGGACAGAAAATAAGCAGCAGGACACAGCAACAGCAGATTCATCGAATACAATAGAAGATTAGTCTCCGAATACAATTCATCATATTAGTCTCTGAATTCAAAAGACCGAACGAAGATAGAACATTACAAGTCTTGAGACCGCGAGTAGCGAGTTTGTCTTCACATTACAAGTCGATATCGATCATCTAAACTACCATCACATAGAAGAGAGATGCGGTCATCACGATGAGCATCATCGCGATGAAACTGGTCTTCATCCGGTTCCTCCAACGCTCCCTCCGCTCTCCCGCTAGATAGCGCGCGTATCTAGATTCCGCCTCCGCCCTAGTAGTGTACCCTTTGTAACTGTTACCGCTGAAACGGTGAACCTGTCTCCGACACTCCTCCCAGTCGTCGTAGACTCCGGGAACCTTACCCTTGTACATGACATACGACGGCATCTCTATGCACTAGCCAAACAACAGACAATACATAAGCAATATATAAGTATGCAACAAAAGGATCGGAAGAGAAAAGCAAGACATTAGTAGCACGATTCATGGTCCTACTAACAAATAGCATCGATTACATCTAAGTTGAACGACTGTCCAAACCAAAGAGACATACAAGTTCACTACAGTTTAATTACAACATGAGCTAATGAATGTTTCAGAACTACACATAGCATCACAACTTTCGACTCGACTCATGGGACCGGAGCGTGGATGAAGCCGCCGTCTGTCATGATGGTCATGAAGTCGCGGGTGTTGTCAGCCTGCATTTGTAGCGTTGTGTCTATCTCGCTGTTGGACAGTTGAAATTTGAGGTAGCACTGCCCCGAGGTACGAAGGACATCTTGATGGATGATTTCTGCAAACTCCGACTGGATGCGAAAGAATTCTTGTCGGATGTCCGCGTCCTGGATTGCCCCCAAGCTTGTGGCCCAATCTTTGAGATTATTTGGTAGCAGAAGGTGATTATGGTCCCGCACGATCGCCCGCATGTGATGGAGGGCGTAGTAGGCATCCTTCTGACCGCCAGGCGGCTTCTTGGCCTTTTTGCCTTTGCGACGACTTTCCGTGTCCTGCTTCGCCTCATCATCATCATCATCATTAGCGTGAAGCTCCTCCCTGATGCCCATTGATTTCAAGTCTGCCCTTGCTTTCGGCCCATCTTTGGTCCTCTCTGGCATGTTGAGCAGGGTACCAAGCAGACTCTCGCACACGTTCTTCGTGATATGCATGACATCAAGGCTGTGAGGCACACGGTGGATCTTCCAGTACGGCAAGTCCCAGAAAACAGACCTCGTTTCCATACCTTCAGCAGTGGCTCTGGCGCCTTTCGCTTCTTTCCCGGCTCTGGCGCCTTTTGCTTCTTTCCCGGCAGTGGGCAATCTTTCCAATTTTTCAACAGCTCGTCTATTTCCTCGCCGCTCCTCGTACGCGGGCGTCTTCGGGGTTCGGTTTCACCATCAAACAGATCCTTGCGTTTCCTCCACGGGTCATTGTCGCGAAGCCACCTTCGATGTCCCATGAACACGGTTTTCGAAGACCCGGGATCTCTATCTAGCTGGCGATACGTTGTGTCATCCATGCACCTGACACATCCAGAAAATCCGTGGACCACCTGCCCCACGAGATATCCGAAACCGAGATAGTCGTGCACCGTCGTGAGCAGTGCGGCTCTCATAGGGAAATATTCTTTCTCTGCGGCGTCCCACGTATTGGCTGGCGTTTTCCACAGCGTGTCTAGCTCCTCTTCCAGCAGCCCCAGATACAGATTGATGTCGTTCCCTGGTTGTTTCGGCCCTTCAATTAGCATACTCATGTGAATATACTTCCTCTTCATGCACAACCAGGGGGGAAGGTTGTACATCCACACAAACACAGGCCAGGTGCTATGTGTGCTTCTCTGGCTGCCAAACGGATTGACTCCATCGGTGCTCGCGCCCAGCACGATGTTCCTTGGATCGTTCCCAAATTCTGGGTGTTCGAAGTTCAACGCTTGCCACTGGCTCCCATCCTTAGGGTGACTCAGCATCTTGTCTTTTTTATTTATCTCCGGATCATTTGCGTCATCTTCTCGCTTCTTCTCCTCCCTATCCGCGTGCCAACGCAGGAGATTTGCTACCTTAGGGTCCGCAAAATACTGCTGCAGATGAGGAGTGATCGGAAAGTACCACACCACTTTTCGAGGAGCTTTCTTCCTCTTCTTGTATCGACTGACGCCGCACACCGGACATATGGTAGACTCCGTCTGCTCGTCCCGATAAATGATGCAATTGTTCATGCACACATGGTATTTCACGTGCGGTAAATCCAGAGGACACACGATTTTCTTCGCCTCCTCAAAACTGGTCGGGCACTTGTTCCCCTTGGGAAGACGTTCGTGCCAGAATGACATGTTCTCGTCGAAGCATGCGTCGGTCATTTTGTGCTTTACCTTCATCTCCAGAGCCATGAGCGTTACTTTCAGGCGGGTATCCTCGGGCCTGCATCCTTCATACAATGGAGTAAACGCGTCTATCTCCAGTTGATCCAGCTTGGCTTTCTCTCGGGCGGCAGCTCTTGCGTTATCCGTCTGCTTGAGAAGCAGCTCTTGAATATGAGGGTCCTGCACCCAGCCCATCGATGGTCCATCGTCGTCTGCTCCGCCGGCATCTTCATCTTCATGATCATGCCCTTCGTCTGCTCCCGCATCTTCCTCATCATCATGTCCGGCATCTTCTACATGATGACTGTGTACAGCATCACCGTCGTGATCATGTCCTGGAGATTCTTCGTCTTCTCGTCCGCCCGAGCCGCGGTGGTTGTCTTGCTGCCCATCCTCATTTCTTGCCCGACCCCCATGGACGACTTCATAGTCATCTTCATCACCTTGCCACCGATAGGCATCCATGAAACCACGCAAGAGCAGGTGGTCCCGCACCTGCCCGGAATCCGGGTCCGCAATAAGGCTCTTCAGCTTGCATCTTCGACACGGACATCTTATCTCCGTCTCGTTCTTTTCAAGCATCTCGGCCTTCGCGGAGCTCAAAAACCTATTCACGATGCCTTCGGTCATCGTGCGGACCATGGTCGCCTGCGGGGTAGAGCAAAACGATATTTTAGAACCAAGAAAAAATTTGGCATGACTTTCCCTAAAAATAGGACCAAAAAGAATGCATAGTGCCAAAATTCTCGCCGAAACGGAAATGAATCAACATTCTGGCAAAATATTGGCAACTATCGCATTTCAAATACCGGTACCTGCAAACACAAACATATATGCAACACCACAAACATATGCAACACCACAAACATACATAGATCTAGCTAGGACATAAAAAGTGCATGTGCACGTTGTTGGAGGGAGAACAACATAAAGATAGCTTCGCCCTTACTTACCTATCAAAAAAAGGGGCTTTAACCACGTGATTTGGATGAATTTATGGTGCAAATGAGGTGAGGAGGAGGAGGCAGCCGAGACAAGCTTGGAGGAGGGAGGAGAGAATGAAGTGGGGAAAGTGAGTGGGTAGGTGTGGCTGTCCATCTCGTCCCAGGTTACTAATGGCGCACCACCACATAATGCGCCATTAGTAACCACCTGCTGGTGGTGCGCCATTAGTAGTTTTGCAAAAAACACTAATGGCGCACGAGGGAGCAGTGCACCATTACTAGCTTAAACTAGTAATGGCGCACTGCCCCAGGTGCGCCATTAGTAGTTTTGCAAAAAAATAAAAAATAAAAAAAATATTGTAGTGGCGCACTATGTTGCTGGTGCGCCATTAGTATGTCTGGCAAAATAAATAAAAATTGTTACTAATGGCGCACCGTGTGTCTGGTGCGCCATTAGTGTATTTCACACTAATGGCGCACCAGCACATGGTGCGCCACTGCTACATAGCAATGGCACACCACATGTCTGGTGCGCCATTAGTGGCCATTCCATCTATAGCCCTTTTCCTAGTAGTGGACCGATCAAGTACCGAACGTACGGCACCTCCGAGTTCAGCACACGTTCAGCTCGATGACGTCCCTCGAACTCCGATCCAGCCGAGTGTTGAGGGAGAGTTTCGTCAGCACGACGGCGTGGTGACGATGATGATGTTCCACCGACGCAGGGCTTCGCCTAAGCTCCGCAACGGTATTATCGAGGTGTAATATGGTGGAGGGGGCACCGCACACGGCTAAAATATCGTATATCAACTTGTGTGTTCATGGGGCGCCCCCCTGCCCCCGTATATAAAGGAGCAAGGGGAAGAGGGCCGGCCAAGGGGAGGTGGCGCGCCCAAGGGGGGAGTCCTACTCCCACCGGGAGTAGGACTCCTCCTTTCCTTGTGGGAGTAGGAGAAGGGAAGGGGGAAGGAGAAAGAAGGAAGGGGGCGCCCCCCTCCCTAGTCCAATTCGGACTAGCCCATGGGGAGGGGTGCGGCCACCCTTTGGGGCCTTTCTCTCATTTCCCGTATGGCCCATTAAGGCCCAATACGAATTCCCGTAACTCTCCGGTACTCCGAAAAATACCCGAATCACTCGGAACCTTTCCGAAGTCCGAATATAGTCGTCCAATATATCGATCTTTACGTCTCGGCCATTTCGAGACCCCTCGTCATGTCCCAGATCTCATCCGGGACTCCGAACTCCTTCGGTACATCAACATACATAAACTCATAATAAAACTGTCATCGTAACGTTAAGCGTGCGGACCCTACGGGTTCGAGAACTATGTAGACATGACCGAGACACCTCTCCGGTCAATAACCAATAGCGGAACCTGGATGCTCATATTGGTTCCCACATATTTACGAAGATCTTTATCGGTCAGACCGCATAACAACATACGTTGTTCCCTTTGTCATCGGTATGTTACTTGCCCGAGATTCGATCGTCGGTATCTCGATACCTAGTTCAATATCGTTACCGGCAAGTCTCTTTACTCGTTCCGTAATACATCATCCCGCAACTAACTCATTAGTCACAATGCTTGCAAGGCTTATAGTGATGTGCATTATCGAGTGGGCCCAGAGATACCTCTCCGACAATCGGAGTGACAAATCCTAATCTCGAAATACGCCAACCCAACAAGTAACTTTGGAGACACCTGTAGAGCACCTTTATAATCACCCATTTATGTTGTGACGTTTGGTAGCACACAAAGTGTTCCTCCGGTAAACGTTGCATAATCTCATAGTCATAGGTACATGTATAAGTCATGAGGAAAGCAATAGCAACATACTAAACGATCGGGTGCTAAGCTAACGGAATGGGTCAAGTCAATCACGTCATTCTCCCAATGAGGTGATCCCGTTAATCAAATGATAACTGATGTCTATGGCTAGGAAACATAACCATCTTTGATTAACGAGCTAGTCAAGTAGAGGCATACTAGTGACACTCTGTTTGTCTATGTATTCACACATGTATTATGTTTCCGGTTAATACAATTCTAGCATGAATAATAAACATTTATCATGATATAAGGAAATATATAATACTTTATTATTGCCTCTAGGGCATATTTCCTTCAGATAATATAATAGCATGAATACTTCATAAATTATAGATACGTTGGAGACGTATCACGCTCTTACCAAAGAAGAGAAGGAAATCTTTTTTGAATGTCTGCTCAGTATGAAGGTCCCGTTTGGCTTCTCGTCGAATATAAAGGGAATAATAAATATGCCAGAGAAAAAGTTCCAGAACCTAAAGTCTCATGACTGCCACCTGATCATGACGCAACTGCTTCCGGTTGCATTGATGGGGCTTCTACCGGAAAACGTCCGATTAGCCATTGTGAAGCTATGTGCATTCCTCAATGCAATCTCTCAGAAGGTGATCGATCCAGAAATCATACCAAGGCTAAGGAGTGATGTGGCACAATGTCTTGTCAGTTTCGAGCTGGTGTTCCCGCGATCCTTCTTCAATATCATGACACACGTCCTAGTTCATCTAGTCGACGAGATTGTCATTCTGGGCCCCGTATTTCTACACAATATGTTCCCCTTTGAGAGGTTCATGGGAGTCCTAAAGAAATATGTCTGTAACCGCGCTAGGCCAGAAGGAAGCATCTCCATGGGCCATGAAACAGAGGTTGTCATTGGATTTTGTGTTGACTTCATTCCTGGCCTTAATAAGATTGGTCTCCCTAAATCACGGTATGAGGGGAGACTGACTGGAAAAGGCACGCTTGGAGGGCACTCAGTAATATGCAGGGACGGGCATTCTTGGTCTCAAGCACAGTACACAGTTCTACAGAACTGTACCTTGGTGACCCCGTATGTCGATGAACACAAGAACAGTCTGCGCTCCAAACACCCGGAGCAGTGTGACGACTGGATTACATGTGAACACATCAGGACTTTCGTCAGTTGGTTGGAAACACGTCTCAGAGGTGAGAACACTGTTTGTGATGAGCTGTACTCGTTGTCCAGGGGACCATCTTCGACTGTGTTGACTTACAAAGGATACGAGATAAATGGGAATACATTTTACACGATCGCCCAAGATCAAAAGAGCAGCAACCAAAACAGCGGTGTCCGCTTTGATGCAGTAACCAAGAGGGGAAAGGACACATATTATGCTTACATAGTGGACATATGGGAACTTGACTACAAACATGATTTTAAGGTCCCTTTGTTTAAGTGCAAATGGGTCAATCCAAGGGCGGGGCCAGGAATTTTCGCCATTTTGTTCACTTAATGGCTAATTATAAAGATTTTTTTTTGCAGGGGTATACAGATTTTATATGAATCAATGAAATGTGAAGTCTAATTTTACATCATCTTGCAAAAAATGTATAATACTAAATAACAACATGACGAATATAAGGACAGCGTTTTCGAACTTGAGTTTATCTACACCAACTATGAACAGTAAATTTATAAAGAATCCTATTTTTTTAAATACTGATTTTTTCGTGAAAGATGTTCGAGTAATCTAAGTGCCCAAAAAACTTGATCCGGGATAACATTTGAGAGTGCTAGACAAAATAAACAAAATCAAACCTCTCAAAAATCTTCAAAAATAGAAATTTGGAGCACTGATTTGGTTTTTTGTGCAGAGGGCACCACGGAAGTCACTTTGGAAGGAAACTTTCCATGCATCTAGAATACTTACCATCTTTGATGTCTAGAAATTTCAGATTTTTTAATCCTGTTTGCTATGTTTTTTTAGAATTTAGTGTTCTAGGAGTAGATAAGCTCGGGCTGAAATAGCAATTTTGATATTATTTCAATTATCCGGTATTCTGCTACAATAAAATTTGAAGGGTGCACGACATATAAATGCGCTTTTCCTGCGTCTAATTGGTGGCCATGGTGTGTCTGCATTATTATCTGAATCTGGTGATCGTTTTGTCTTTAAGATATAATGATCCATAACCTAGATCAAATCAAAGTACATGGAATAAGTAATTATAAGACGATATGAACATAGATGATATGTGATGATTTGACTCATTACCTCGAATTTGGTCTACAATAACCGGCAGGCTCAGCGCTGGCAATGTAGGCGAGCATGAAAGAATAGATCGCAAGAGTCAACGAACCAAAAGAAAAGACGAAAGGTCCGGGACGGTTGGTGGCTGCCCCTGTACACGCACACGAGAATAGGAAATAGGGGCGGGAGGACACGAGCAGGCCTAGCAGGCTGGCACAGAAGGGCCCACCTTTGTGTGTTTTTGGGCTTAAGCTTTGCATCCTAAGTTAATGGGTTCAATCCTTATTTTTGATTGGGTTCAAGCACGTACGTATGTATACATATACCCGGCCAGGGAAAATATCGTTGGGTTCAGCTGAACCCAACACTCGTGTGTTGGCTCCGCCCCTGGGTCAATCTGTCAGGAGGCGGGGTACAGGTAGACCTACAGTATGGAATGACAACAGTGGATCTAAACAATCTTGGGTACACAGACGAACCGTTCGTCCTAGCCAATGATGTGGCACAAGTTTTTGTAACAGCCCCAAAATTGGGTTGACAATTTTTGTGCTATTATTCCTTCCTGGCACTCATTTTCAAAATCCTTCTCCTGAGTTTGTTGGATGACTCTGAGAATTCTTGTCATTTCCAACCTTTCAAAACCTTGCTCATTTCTTTTTTAGTGGGCAAGACCTCATTTGCCTCAGCTCAAACCCTCTCAAACCATAATTCCAAATTTTTGGAATTTGAAGGTGACCTTTGTGATTACAAAGGAGCTATCATTCTCCTTGAGCTATTGATCCTCCCATCTGTTCCCAGAGACCCTCCTATCCTCCTAATCCTTGGATATGCAAAAATATTGCCAAGTCCCATGCAATATTTTTTAATTATGATTTATTCCTTTTCTTGCCTTTCTGAGGAATAAAATCCAAAGGCATAGCCAGCCATCTCCTAAATTCATGAGAATTGGTGGAGATGATATTTATGCCTAATCCAAGCTCTGGCAAAGATATTGGCCATAATTAAATAAGGAAATTTGCCTTTTCCTAGTATAAGCCAATATTGTATTTCTGCCATTTTCCAAAGGAACTACTATTTTTATAGCAGAGACAATTCCCACATAAATTGTGGAGGTTGTCCTTGCTATATAATCCCTAGTTCCATTCTTATATCATGCTCCTCAGTTCAAAAATTTGGCACATGATCCAATGCAAGTTTCTGCCTTCTCTGAAATTTTGCAAAGGAAGTGCCTTATTCCTAATTCCTATTGAGCTGAAATTTGGCAGGGTGATTAACCTTGATAAATCAACCATGAATAGCAAAGATGAGCTCAATCCATTCATCCTAGCTCCCTGTGCAATTTTTCAAAGTTTCTGACCAGAATGCTACTTTGTGAAGGAAGTACCTTCATAGAGTTTCCAAATGATATGAAACTTTGCCATCCTCTCAAGTATTCCAAATCATTAGCCTCCACCCAAATTCAGTTCATTTCATTGAACTATGTGAGCACATGAGCAATTCTTGGTTTTTGTCCAAATTTTCAGTTTGTGAAGCAAGTCTATTTTATCTTGCTCCATTATGGCTGAAAATATTCCTAAGCCTTCTCCTATCCATATAACCTATCTCCAACAAATTTTGGCTCATTTCATGTAGCCCATATTTTCCTGGATTTTTCCAAAGTTTCTGGTCAGATGTGATGCTTATGAAACAAGTACCAATTTGGCAAGTCCATTTGGTATGATCTTTTGTAGCATCTAAATATGACCAAACCATGGAGATTTGCCAAGTTTTAGCCCAATCCAACACTCCTAGTGAGTGCTTCTTCATCATTTGCTTTCTGGGTTAGATTTGGCATTTGAACTGCAGCTATGCTAAATCCTTGCCCAAATCCCCTCCAACTTCCCAGGACCGTAGTCCTTGCTAGCCTAAACCTCTAGGACATCAAGTTTAGCCCTTAACCTCTCTGGTTTGATCACCAAGATGTGGCCAAGTTCGCAACAGCAAACTTGTCGAGCTTGGTTCCCTCTGCTCTCTACACCTATGCCCGTTCCATCACCTCCGCTTTAATGAGCCTTGGAAGGACTACGCTGTAGACATCATTTGGCACCAAGTAGGCGACCCGAGCGTGCGTTGTCGGTGGTGACCACGGGGCTATGCAGGCCAAATCGGTGGTCTAGCCACTGTTCTCGTCGGCACCCTTGCTCCGGCCGGTTCTGGCTCGTCCCAGCTTGTCAACCAGCTCAGCTTCCTCGTCGACGTGCGCTTGGACCCGTTTCCCCCTTCGTTTGCTTCCTCGTTGAGCCGTCGCTGTCGTCGAACACAGTGAGCTCCCATGTGCGTGATACGTCCATTTTGCATCATGCTTTTATATCGATATTTATTGCATTATGGGCTGTTATTACACATTATGTCACAATACTTATGCCTATTCTCTCTTATTTTACAAGGTTTACATAAGGAGGGAGAATGCCGGCAGCTGGAATTCTGGGCTGGAAAAGGAGCAAATACTAGAGACCTATTCTGCACAACTCCAAAAGTCCTGAAACTCCACGAAAGTTATTTTTGGAAATAATAAAAAATATTGAGCGGAAGAAATATGTCAGGGGGGCCTCCACCTGGCCACGAGGGTGGGGGCGCGCCCTACCCCCTGGGCGTGCCCCCTGCCTCGTGGGCCCCCTGTTGGCCCTCCGGTGCCCATCTTCTGCTATATGAAGTCTTTCGTCCGAAGAAAAATCAGAAGCAAGCTTTCGGGACGAGACTCCGCCGCCACGAGGCGGAACCAATCTAGGGCTCCGGCAGAGCTATTCTGCCGGGGACACTTCCCTCCGGGAGGGGGAAATCATCGCCATACTCATCACCAACGCTCCTCTCATCGGCAGAGGGCAATCTCCATCAACATCTTCACCAGCACCATCTCCTCTCAAACCCTAGTTCATCTCTTGTATCCAATTCCTGTCTCTAAGTCCGGGATTGGTACCTGTAGGTTGCTAGTAGTGTTGATTACTCCTTGTAGTTGATGCTAGTTGGTTTATTTGGTGGAAGATCATATGTTCAGATCCTATATGCATATTAATGCTCCTCTGATTATGAACATGAATATGCTTTGTGAGTAGTTACATTTGTTCCTGAGGACATGGGAGAAGTCTTGCTATTAGTAGTCATGTGAATTTGGTATTCGTTCAATATTTTGATGAGATGTATGTTGTCTATCCTCTAGTGGTGTTATGTGAACGTCGACTACATGACACTTCACCATTATTTGGGCCTAGAGGAAGGCATTGGGAAGTAATAAGTAGATGATGGGTTGCTAGAGTGACAGAAGCTTAAACCCTAGTTTATGCATTGCTTCGTAAGGGGCTGATTTGGATCCACTTGTTTCATGCTATGGTTAGGTTTACCTTAATACTTTTGTTGTAGTTGCGGATGCTTGCAATAGAGGTTAATCATAAGTGGGATGCTTGTTCAAGTAAGGACAGCACCCAAGCACCGGTCCACACACATATCAAATTATCAAAGTACCGAACGCGAATCATATGAACGTGATGAAAACTAGCTTGACGATAATTCCCATGTGTCCTCGGGAGCGCTTTTCTCTATATAAGAGTTTGTCCAGGCTTGTCCTTTGCTACAAAAAGGATTGGGCCACCTTGCTGCACTTTATTTAATTTTGTTACTTGTTGCTCGTTACAAATTATCTTGTCACAAAACTATCTGTTACCTATAATTTTAGTGCTTGCAGAGAATACCTTGCTGAAAACCGCTTATCATTTCCTTCTGCTCCTCGTTGGGTTCGACACTCTTACTTAATGAAAGGACAACGATAGATCCCCTATACTTGTGGGTCATCAAGACTCTTTTCTGGCGCCGTTGCCGGGGAGTGAAGCGCCTTTGGTAGATGGAATTTGGTAAGGAAAAATTTATATAGTGTGCTGAAATTTATTGTCACTTGTTACTATGGAAAGTAATCCTCTGAGGGGCTTGTTCGGGGTATCTTCAGTCCGACCAGTAGAGAAAAAAGTTGCTCCTCAACCTATTGTACCTACTGAACCTACTGAAAATGAAAATGTCTACTTTGAAATTCCTTCGGGTATGATAGAAAAACTGCTAGCTAATCCTTTTGCAGGAGACGGAACAATGCATCCTGATGAGCACCTAATGTATGTGGATGAAGTTTGTGGATTATTTAAGCTTGCAGGTGTGCCCGATGATGTTATTAAGAAGAAGGTCTTCCCTTTATCTTTGAAGGGAGATGCATTGACATGGTATAGGCTATGTGATGATATGGGATCATGGAACTACAAACGATTGAAATTGGAATTTCATCAGAAGTTTTATCCTATGCATCTTGTTCATCGTGATCGCAATTATATATATAATTTCTGGCCTCGCGAAGGAGAAAGCATCGCTCAAGCTTGGGGGAGGCTTAAATCAATGTTATATTCATGCCCCAATCATAAGCTCTCTAGAGAAATGATTATTCAAAATTTTTATCCTCGGCTTTCTGATAACAATCGCACCATGCTCGATACTTCTTGTGTTGGCTCTTTTATGATGAAGACTATTGATTTCAAATGGGATTTATTGGAAAGAATTAAACGCAACTCTGAAGATTGGGATCTCGATGAAGGTAAGGAGTCAGGTATGACACCTAATTTTGATTGTGTTAAATCTTTTATGGATACCGATGTTTTCCGTAAATTTAGCACGAAATATGGACTTGACTCTGAGATAGTAGCTTCTTTCTGTGAATCTTTTGCTGCTCATATTGATCTCCCTAAGGAGAAGTGGTTTAAATATCATCCTCCCATAGAAGTAAAAGTAGCTGCACCTATTAAAGTTGAAGAAAAGACTATCACTTATAATGATCATATTGTTCCTACTTCTTATGTTGAGAAACCACCTTTCCCTGTTAGAATAAAGGATCATGCTAAAGCTTCAACAGTGGTTCGTAAAAGCAATATTAGAACTTATACACCTCCTGAGCAAATTAAAGTTGAACCTAATATTGCTATTGTTAAAGATCTCTTGGCTGATAATATTGGTGGGCATGTTATTTATTTCTGTGATGAAACTGCTAGAATTGCCAAACCTTGTGCTAAAGATAAACATAGACCTGTGGTAGGCATGCCTGTTATTTCTGTTAAAATAGGAGATCATTGTTATCATGGCTTATGTGATATGGGTGCTAGTGCTAGTGCAATACCTTTTGACTTATACAAAGAAATTATGCATGATATTGCACCAGCTGAGATAGAAGATATTGATGTCACAATTAAACTTGCCAATAGAGATACTATTTCACCAATGGGAATTGTTAGAGATGTTGAAGTCTTGTGTGGGAAAACTAAATATCCTGCTAATTTTCTTGTTCTTGGTTCCCCACAAGATAGCTTTTGTCCCATTATATTTGGTAGACCCTTCTTGAACACTGTTAATGCTAAGATAGACTGCAAAAAGGATGTCGTTACTATTGGCTTGGGTGATATGTCTCATGAGTTTAATTTCTCTAAATTTAGTAGACAACACCGTGAAGAGGAATTGCCTAGTAAGGATGAAATTATTGGTCTTGCTTCTATTCCCGTACCTCCTAGTGATCCTTTAGAACAATATTTGCTAGACCATGAAAATGATATGTTTATGAATGAAAGAAGGGAAATAGATGAAGTATTCTTTAAACAGGAACCTATCCTGAAACACAATTTGCCTGTTGAAATCCTAGGGGATCCTCCTCCACCCAAGGGTGATCCCGTGTTCGAGCTTAAACCGTTGCCTGATACTCTTAAATATGCTTATCTTGATGAGAAAAAGATATATCCTGTTATTATTAGTGCTAACCTTTCAGAGCATGAAGAAGAGAGATTATTGAAAACTCTGAAGAAGCACCGTGCTGCTATTGGATATACTCTTGATGATCTTAAGGGCATTAGTCCCACTCTATGTCAACATAAAATAAATTTGGAGAAAGATGCCAAACCAGTTCGTGATCATCAACGACGGCTGAATCCTAAGATGAAAGAAGTGGTAAGAAAGGAAATACTAAAGCTCCTTGAGGCAGGTATAATTTATCCCGTTGCTGATAGTCAGTGGGTAAGTCTTGTCCATTGTGTCCCTAAGAAGGGAGGTATTACTGTCGTTCCTAATGATAAAGATGAATTGATCCCGCAAAGAATTATTACAGGTTATAGGATGGTAATTGATTTCCACAAATTAAATAAAGCTACTAAAAAGGATCATTACCCCTTACCTTTTATCGATCAAATGCTAGAAAGATTATCCAAACATACACATTTTTTCTTTCTAGATGGTTATTCTGGTTTCTCTCAAATACCTGTGTCAGCCGATGATCAATCAAAGACCACTTTTACTTGCCCTTTCGGTTCTTTTGCTTATAGACGTATGCCTTTTGGTTTATGTAATGCACCTGCTACCTTTCAAAGATGCATGATGGCTATATTCTTTGACTTTTGTGAAAAGATTTGTGAGGCTTTCATGGACGATTTCTCTGTTTATGGATCCTCTTTTGATGATTGCTTGAGCAACCTTGATCGAGTTTTGCAGAGATGGGAAGAAACTAATCTTGTCTTGAATTGGGAAAAGTGCCACGTTATGGTTAATGAAGGTATTGTCTTGGGGCATAAAGCTTTTGAAAGAGGTATTAAGGTTGATAAAGCCAAGGTTGATGCCATTGAAAAGATGCCATGTCCCAAGGACATCAAAGGTATAAGAAGTTTCCTTGGTCACGCTGGTTTTTATAGGAGGTTCATTAAGGACTTCTCAAAAATTTCTCGGCCTCTGACTAATTTATTACAAAAAGATATACCATTTGTCTTTGATGATGATTGTGTAGAAGCATTTGAAATACTTAAGAAAGCATTGATCTCTGCACCTATTGTTCAGCTACCTGATTGGAATTTACCCTTTGAAATTATGTGTGATGCTAGTGATTATGCTGTAGGTGCTGTTCTAGGGCAAAGAGTTGATAAG
Organism: Triticum aestivum; assembly: GCF_018294505.1. Classification (NCBI taxonomy): domain Eukaryota; kingdom Viridiplantae; phylum Streptophyta; class Magnoliopsida; order Poales; family Poaceae; genus Triticum; species Triticum aestivum. Next base: position 461,884,187 of record NC_057811.1, read on the forward strand.
AAATTAAATGTTATCCAATATGCTAGCAAAACTCTAGACAATTCTCAAAGAAATTATGCTACTACTGAAAAAGAATTCTTAGCAGTTGTATTTGCTTGTGATAAGTTCAGACCTTATATTGTTGATTCTAAAGTAACTATTCACACTGATCATGCTGCTATTAAATATCTTATGGAAAAGAAAGATGCTAAACCTAGACTTATTAGATGGGTTCTCTTGCTACAAGAATTTGATTTGCATATTATTGATAGAAAGGGAGCTGAGAACCCCGTTGCAGACAACTTGTCTAGGTTAGAAAATGTTCTTGATGACCCACTACCTATTGATGATAGCTTTCCTGATGAGAAATTAAATGTTATAAATACTTCTCGTACTGCTCCATGGTATGCTGATTATGCTAATTATATCGTTGCTAAATTCATACCACCTAGTTTCACAAACCAGCAAAAGAAAAAAAAATTCTATGATTTGAGACATTACTTTTGGGATGACCCACATCTTTATAAAGAAGGACTAGATGGTGTTATTAGACGTTGTGTACCTGAGCATGAACAGGAACAGATCCTACGCAAGTGTCACCCCGAGGCTTATGGAGGACACCACACTGGAGATAGAACTGCACATAAGGTATTGCAATCCGGTTTTTATTGGCCTACTCTTTTCAAGGATGCTCGTATGTTTGTCTTGTCTTGTGATGAATGTCAAAGAATTGGTAATATTAGTAGACGTCAAGAAATGCCTATGAATTATTCACTTGTTATTGAACCATTCGATGTTTGGGGCTTTGATTATATGGGACCTTTTCCTGCCTCTAATGGATACACACATATTTTAGTTGCTGTTGATTACGTTACTAAGTGGGTAGAAGCTATTCCAACTAGTAGTGCTGATCATAACACTTCTATTATGATGCTTAAAGAAGTTATTTTTCTGAGGTTTGGAGTCCCTAGATATTTAATGACTGATGGTGGTTCACATTTTAGTCATGGTGCTTTCCGTAAAATGCTTGCTAAGTATGATGTTAATCATAGAATTGCATCTCCTTATCACCCATAGTCTAGTGGTCAAGTAGAATTGAGTAATAGAGAGCTCAAATTAATTTTGCAAAAGACTGTCAATAGATCTAGAAAGAATTGGTCCAAGAAACTTGATGATGCATTATGGGCCTACAGAACTGCATATAAAAATCCTATGGGTATCTCTCCGTATAAAATGGTTTATGGAAAAGCATGTCACTTACCTCTCGAACTAGAACATAAGGCTTATTGGGCTATTAAAGAGCTCAATTATGATTTCAAACTTGCCGGTGAGAAGAGGTTATTTGACATTAGCTCACTTGATGAATGGAGAACCCAAGCCTACGAGAATGCCAAGTTGTTTAAAGAAAAGGTTAAAAGATGGCATGACAAGAGAATACAAAAGCATGAGTTCAATGTAGGTGATTATGTATTGCTATACAACTCTCGTTTAAGATTTTTTGCAGGAAAAGTTCTCTCTAAATGGGAAGGCCCTTACGTTATCGAGGAGGTCTATCGTTCCGGTGCCATAAAAATCAACAACTTCGAAGGCACAAATCCAAAGGTGGTGAACGGTCAAAGAATCAAACATTATATCTCAGGTAATCCTATAAATGTTGAAACCAATGTTATTGAAACCGTAATCCCGGAGGAATACATAAGGGACACTTTCCGGAACGTTTCAGACTCCGAAAAGGAATAGGTATGTGGTACGGTAAGTAAACCGACTCCAAAACAGTTTTTATGGCAATATTTCTCCGTTTTGGAATATTTAGAAAAATAGAAAAATAAGAAGCAGTCCGGGAAGGACACGAGGCCTCCACGAGGGTGGAGGGCGCGCCCTACCCTACTAGGCGCGCCCCCTACCTCGTGGGCACCTCGTGTGCTCTCCGGACTCTGTTTTCTTGCACGATACGTATTTCAGACGGTAAAAATTCATTATATAATCTCCCGAAGGTTTTGAAACTGCAAGAAATATGTCAACTTGTGACCCTCACTATTGGTCCCTGAAAGGTCATTGATTTTCATTTGCGACCTTTTTTTGACCAAAAACAGATGGTCAAAAGCTGGCAGTCGTAAACTGAAATTAACGACCTTCTCTGTGAGAAGGTCATAGACGTTTACGACCAAAACAGAAGGTCGTTGAACCCATGACCTTTTGTTTTGGTCACTGGCTGTCTGCCCAGGCCACGTCGGATCCGACGTGGCAATCTGACGTGGCAAAATTGCGACCAATTCAAAAGGTCGTTACTTAGAATCAGCCCGGTCCATTTCGGTGCTTTAGATGGGCCGTGCCCATTAATTCAGTCTTTTTAATATATTTTTCTGTTAATTTTCGCTAGCTACATGGGCCTGGCCCAGTAATTCGGCCTTTTAAATTTCTTTGCCTATTCCTTTTGACAGTTTTTTTGGTCTTGTTTTTTCTGGGCCATTTCTTTGCTGGGCCTCTCAAGTTTTCCCCTCAGAAATAATTGTTCAATATATCTTGGGCTGGGCCGAAATAATTGATCCAATCCAACTTCTTTTATTATGCCATTGACATTACAACACATCACACTACAAGTTATCTTGGGCCTAGCCCAGTTTCGATACATTTTCAAAGCAACATGGAATATTATAGGAGCCCAAAATATCTTTACATGCATTCATTCTAGCAGTACATATCTTTATGTCCAAGGAACCAGTAAGTGCCAAACAAAACTATTCTACAGCAAAGAAAAGAAAATAGAAAGACATCACAGAAGTTCCTATTGTCCTCCTCCTTCAACATTTGAAAACCTTCACCTGGCAATAGATCAATCATGAGTGAGAAACAATACAGCAGCAAAAAATGTTCAGATGATGCAAAAAATAACAGTCATTACACATGGTATTCGCGTACAGATTGTAAGTCATGGATCCATTACACATAGTTTTTGTGTTGTGGACTATCTTCATGCAATTGCTACTTGGTAAGGCATTACAATGCTCCAGGAAGTGTACCACACTACAGTAACAGTCTACAGTATGCACAGCTAGGAATTGTAAGTCACATTGCATATCCACACCAGAAACTAAGTCAAACATGCATGCTACTAATCCACTGTCCTGTAGTTGTGTCAAACCCACCAGCATCAGTATTCAGTAGTACTCAACCAATGACAGTAGAAAAATGTACTACCTCATCACCCATTTCGCGCAGGTGCTTGACGAAGTTCTGGAACTGGTTCTTGTACCCAGAGATGTAGCTGCAAACATGCATGGAAGACGCACGCAAAATTAGTTCACATATACTAGGAAATTAACAGAATATTTTATTCGACTAGTGCCATCAAGTTACACCAATTCACGACAAGGAGAAGAAAGGAGCATGACACGACATATTTATGTAAGATGTTGATTATTCAGAGAAGTTAAACTAAGTGCAGGTCACCCAAAACTGAATTTCTTGCAATCCAAACAACACAAACAGCACGGAGATGGTTGCATAGATACAAATCCATGTGGTAGCAGCAAAATTGACCAATCTGGACTGCATCTTCTCTGTTTGGTACTAACTAAATAAAAAAACTGGACTTGTTCATACAAATCCCTCTTGAATTCCTTGACACAACCAGGATTTGCATCAAATATTCCTTAATTTAGCAGCATTAGTAAGCAGAGAAAGAGGGGGAGGGAGATGGGGATGCTACCTGCCGTGGTGGGTCGTCGTGGCCGTGCTTGATCTCGGGCAGGACCTCTTGGTCGCACTAGGGGCAGAGGAGAAGGCCTCTCATGCCCCTCCTCCTCGAGCAGAGCAGGGCCGACGGCTAGGTGCGCCCCTCATCCTCATCCTCCTTTAGCAGGGCAGCATCTGTTATAATTTGTGTTAAAATCTCCTAGGAGTTCAAAGGCTGGAAACAATCGTCTAGTTAGATTGTCAAAAAAGATCAAGTAATACCAAAAAGAACATAAACCTGTTCTTAGCAAGCATAGTACGCTTCAGCAAACATGAAAGCCAGCAAACATAAAAGATACGTACTAGACTTGGGTACACGAGATCAGTTACTGGAAAAATTACACCAGGTCAGATTATCGAAGAAAGGTGCAACCAACACCATATTCTTCTATGCAGGACAGAGTGATGTGGCGCAAGAAGACATATCTGCGCAAATACTTGACTAACAGTATGATGGTTTATCTGTGCAAGAAGACATACATGTCCAGCAAGCCTAATTAATAGTGTCAAACTATAGCTATAAATAGCACATCAGTAGCAGCATAATATCAGAGATGTGATGCCACCGTTTACTAGTGCTAATGAAAATTGCTACACCAATTTTGACTAGCAGGTAAAGGTTCCAGCAATAGTTTGGAAATCTACAAACAGAAGACTGAGGCAATGGTTGCTTGGTACTTTTCCTGTTTGAAGATCAACCTTTCGCATTGATTACTGTCAAACATAAGAGATGGCAATACATATTCAGTGCTTCGGAGAATTAGATAGTTCTCAGAAAGTTCTTAGAATAATAATACAAGAACAAAGGAACACACACATCATGCAGCATATAAAAGAATTATGCATCGATCATCCATTAGGGGTCCAAGATCATGTTATAAGTTCTCCATAATTCAGAATAGTTGCCACTTAGAGTCATCAATACCAACACAACAACAGTCAACTAAAACTACGGCTACCTGATTGTCACTGTAATTTTAGTCAAACCAAGATTAATATTAGGAAAGATTATATCACGAGTTCTTGAGAGGAAATATACAAAATCAAGCAGAGGAGGGAGGCAGAGGTCGTGAAAGGAATTAAAACTGAATGCATGACACTAATCGATAGTTCACATCTCCCTGCTGGAACCAACCCAACCCAAACGAAACAACAGTAGCAAACCACACATGTAAAGAAAAAGCGACTATCTCTCGGGGGTTGTAGATGGCGGCGATGACACTGGTGTTGCCCATCTCGAACAGCTCCGACCCATCAGCCCCGGAGAAGACGCCGACCTCGCCCTAGAGCTACCACAACTGCAAGGCAAGGCAACAAACGGGAAGAATCAGAGGCTGCTCTAACTGAATCTTGTTGTTCAAGATGAGATCATGTTGTTCCTCGGGAAGGGACAAAAAGATCACTCCCTGAAAGTGTTGGCACAATGCCGACAACCTGAAGAAGGGACGACCGATGCTCTCCGGCGACTTTGACATCCGTGTTCATATGCTGAAGAAGCTTGACGAGGACACCAGACACCAACGAAGCCTTTGATGCAACTCCTTAAGTGCATTACTCTGCAATGTTCAAAGAGATTCAGCAGTTAGATAAATAACATGAGTGTCTAAAGAATCAGAACCAAGCTAAGTTAGTTATCAGTTCACTGCTAGCCAACCTGGCCGGCTGCCCCTGTTCAAAAGTGAAAGCCATGAACCCGGTTACAGTAATGGCTGCAGGGAAACCTGGGTCACAAGGAACTTAAAGCAGGAACCTCCCAATAGCAAGACCGGCTGCATTTCCTAATATAACTGGTGAACCACAATAACAAGTGGATCAGCTATTGTTCCTTCCTGTTGGAAACCATCAGCTATTTTGCTCTAGAGTGTTATGTCAGAACTATCAACAAGACAACGACTCGAGGAAAACAGCATGATGATATTCTAGCGCACAGAGTATATGTACAAGTATATATACAAGGATTCTAACACCACAACATTGACAATAGGAAGCATGATGATATACTAGACGACGACTCAAAGAAAACAGCATGATGATATTCTAGCACACAGAGTATATATACAATATATATACAAGTATTATAACACCACAGCATTGATAGTAGGAAGCTTAGGCAGAGACGAGTCCGCCAGTAGCGGTCGATGATGTTCTTAAAATAAACCATGGCGAGCAGGCTCACGTCCTCGCGGCAGGACAAGCCCCTCGCGGAGATGATCTCCTACAGAAGCACCAGATCAACAAGTCAGCGGGCTCGGACCCGTAGCACCGCCCCCAGTCGCCAGTCGATCGTGCCGGAGGAGGAAAAGCCCTAGAGCGAATGAGGGGAGGGATACGCGGGAATGGGGCCGCTTACCAGGAGGTAGGAGCAGAACCCGGGGCGGGGCTCGCACTGCGCGGGGGCCTACTCCGCGGGGTGCCGCATCGCCTCGTCGGGGCTGAGCGGGTTGGCGAGGACCATGTGCTGGCACGTCACCGGCGGAGAGGGCCACCGCCTCCATGGCCGGCTTGGTAGAACACGCCCACCATCTTCCCCAGATTCGTCCCCGCGGCAGCGCGCGATGGGCCTGGGCGTTGGGTCGATGGGATCGAGGAGTGCGGGCGGGGAGGCGTGCGGGCGCGTTCGTGCAGGTACAACGAGAGTTGTAGGCGTGTTGCGATGGCGAACGAGGGGGAGGAGGGGGCGGCGGCGGAGGGACTAGATCTGGATCGGAGAGAGGGAGAGAGAGGAGGCGGCGAACGAAGCCCTAGCCAGATCTCGCCGGACAGGAGGGAGGAGCGGAGCATGGGGGTCCTGTTGGTGTGCTGGGCACCGTCGATTCCGGCCTGAGGTCGCCGGGATCGGGCGATGGAGGCGGCGGCGGCAGGGAGGAGCTGATAGCTAGGGTTCGCGCAAGAGGGAGAGAGGCGGGCTGGATCGATGGACGGATGGGGTTCACGCGAGAGAGAAGGGTTGGGTGGGGTTCACGAGAGAGAGGGGGTTTGCTGCCGTCGGATGGGATGGATCGATGGACGGATGGATGGACTGATGTTTGCCAGGTCATCGATCCAAGCCACTAGTGATTCCACCAATCAGAATTAAGCTTCGGTAGTTTTGTTTTTTCTTTTGTTTCTCTTATAATTTTCACCCTCTAATTCAGGGTAAACATTCAACATATTAACCACTTATAGTTTGCTAAAATGAACCAATAGTGTGCACATGTGTGTATCTTGGGATGACAAACAATGTTGCTTTGGGGGGTTTTCACTTTCATTGCACAAAAGAGCCATTTTCCATTTTTTTTAGTGCCCAAAATAAGTTTTTTTTAATATCTACCATATATTTGTTGCAAAATTGGACCAAATCATTTTTCTAAAATATTAGGTCATATTTAATGTATAATTGACCAAATGGTTGGGTGTAAAAAGTTTTGATCCACCTCTCGTGAAAAAGACAAATTTCCGCCGATTCATCTGAAAGCGGGTCAAATTTGAACTGCAACTACCTTATACTTTGCTCTTTATTTTTTCCAAAAATCATTTATAGGTAGATAAGTATCTATTTCATTAGAGATATTTCAAAAGATTTGCAAGATTAAACCCCTAGCTACGAACGGTTATGCCCACCATTTTGACCGCATTTTGAAATGGCCATAAAAAAATTCAAAAAAAAATCAAAAAACTGAAAAACCTTCGCATTGTGTCATTATATGTGACAAATTTACTAGGAAAAATAATAAACTTGTACTACGGTAATTATTTTAAAAAAAAGTGTTCACAGAAATGAGCTATCATGTGTGAACATTAATGGCTTTCAACCCAAATGCTCAATCTTATGGCCACATTCATGGTATAGTTTGTTCAAATGATATCATATTGTGCACAAGGATGCATATTGGAATGACAAACAATGTTGCCTAAGGAAGTTTTCATTTTATTTGGACGAAAAATCAATTTTCCATTTTTCGAGTGCCCAAAATGAGTTTTTTTGTGAAGGACCTACCATATATTTGCCGCAAAATTGGACCAAGTCATTTTTCTAAAACACTAGGACATATTTAATGCACAATTTACCAAATGGTTGGGTGTAAAAAGTTTTGATCCACCTCTCGTGAAAAAGACAAATTTCCGCCGATTCATCTGAAAGCGGGTCAAATTTGAACTGCAACTACCTTATAGTTTGCTCTTTATTTTTTCCAAAAATCATTTATAGGTAGATAAGTATCTATTTCATTAGAGATATTTCAAAATATTTGCAAGATTAAACCCCTAGCTACGAACGGTTATGCCCACCATTTTGACCGCATTTTGAAACGGCCATAAAAAAATTCAAAAAACTGAAAAACCTTCGCATTGTGTCATTATATGTGACAAATTTACTAGGAAAAATAATAAACTTGTAATACGGTAATTATTTAAAAAAAAGTGTTCTCAGAAATGAGCTATCATGTGTGAAGATTAATGGCTTTCAACCCAAATGCTCAATCTTATGGCCACATTCATGGTATAGTTTGTTCAAATGATATCATATTGTGCACAAGGGTGCATATTGGAATGACAAACAATGTTGCCTAAGGAAGTTTTCATTTTATTTGGACGAAAAATCAATTTTCCATTTTTCGAGTGCCCAAAATGAGTTTTTTTGTGAAGGACCTACCATATATTTGCTGCAAAATTGGACCAAATCAATTTTCTAAAACACTAGGACATATTTAATGCACAATTGACCAAATGGTTGGGTGTAAAAAGTTTTGATCCACCTCTCGTGAAAAAGACAAATTTCCGCCGATTCAGCTGGAAGCGGGTCAAATTTGAACTGTAGCTGCCTTGTAGTTTGCTCTTTATTTTTTTTCCAATAATCATTTCTGGGTACATAAGTATCTATTTAATCAGAGAAAGACCCAAAAAATTCCAAGATTCAACCACTAGCTAGGAACGGTCATTCCCGCCGTTTTGACCGCATTTTGAAACGGGCATAAAAAATTCAAAAAAAAATCAAAAAATTGGGAAACCTTCTCATTGTGTCATTATATGTGGCCAAGTTCCCAGGAAAAATAACAAACTTGTAATACAGCAATTATTTTAAAAAAGTGTTCTCAGAAACGAGCTATCACGTGTGGAGATCAATGGCTTTCAAGCGAAATGATCAATCTTATGGCCACATTTATGGCATAGTTTGTTCAAATGATCTCATATTGTGCACAAGGGTGCATATTGGAATGGCAAACAATGTTGCCTAAGGAAGTTTTCATTTTCTTTGGACGAAAAAACCATTTTCCATTTTTGGAGTGCCCAAAGGCGGTTTTTTTGTGAAGGACCTCCCAAATAATTGTTGCAAAATTGGACCAAATCAATTTTCTAAAATACTAGGACATATTTAATGCACAATTGACAAAATGGTTGGGTGTAAAAAGTTTTGATCCACCTCTCGTGAAAAAGACAAATTTCCGCCGATTCAGTTGGAAGCGGGTCAAATTTGAACTGCAGCTGCCTCATAGTTTGCTATTTATTTTTTCCAAAAATCATTTATAGTTACATAAGTACCTATTTAATCATAAATACATGGTTTGGTAGCGATACGTCGAGGTTTGGGCGGTGGCCGAGGGCCCCAACTCTAGAGCGCGTAAACTCGCATGCCCGCCGCGTGGTCACCGCATGACCGTGGCGTTGCCATGTGTTCTGGGCGGCCTAGGCATGTCTAGTGGGTTGGGCACTCCCTAGGTAGGTGCTAGGAAGAAAATTACAACAGAAGATTCTTACGAGGAGACCGATCAATGCTCAAACATGAATTAGGAGCCAAGTGTTTGATTAGCGGTACGGGAAATGTACATGGCTAATGGGCGTGAGTTTTGGCTGAGGATGATCAGTTACTAAGAAGACCGTCTTCACAAATTTTCAGCTCAAAAGGAGGAGCCTAGGTGGTACTTGCTTTGCAAAGTACCACACTGGACTTAAATACGAATGTTGAAGCTGGGCTCAAAATAATGAATGGATTTAGCTGGCATTTGATGGAGGATGGTTATTTGGGCATAGGAAAGCACTGTAGAAAATGGATACTATTTGGACATGCCAAAGTGGTACTTCCTTCACAAAGTGTTGTTTTGAACAGAATAGGAAAATGTATATTGTTGAATTATTTTAGAACTAGGCAAGGAAGGTTTTTTACATATTTGACGAAGATATGACCCAAAGAATTTATGAGATTTTTTTGGGAATTTTGGGAATGACAGAAATATAGGTTGCTTCACAACCTGGGGAAAAAATTGCCACATGGACATGACACATAGGCAAAACTGATGAGGTGGCGCCTAGTCATAGCAACCCACCACAATTTACAAGGTTATGACCATCTATATTGGTCGTGATCAGCTAGAAATAAGGCAGCGGACCAGTGCTATCTGCTTTATGACTATTTCGTGTAAGGAAATTACGACCTTTCTGACCGAAATGGTCGTTATAGTTTAGGGTTTGGAGCCCCCCCCCAAACAGCTTTTGACCAATTGGTCTGAAATGGTCATAGATCTATGACCAATTCTTCCAGGGTCACTGACAGAAGGTCACTAGTTGACATATTTCTTGTAGTGTGACTCCCGTATCACGCTATTGTCTTCTTTTCTTGTTTCGAGTTGTTGCTGCTGCAGACTAGAACAAGATGTCTTCTCAAGAGTCAGTCGGGGAGAGCCGGGTGTCTCATCCGGCATCGAGACCAAGGACAAACAGCGATACTGACCACTTTGGGCCAGCCACGGAGGAAGATATGGAGGCTGATTTGATGAGGATAGATGCCATGGAGGAGGATCAAGAAGTCACTTCTCGCTTCTGGGCTGGATTCACGATGGGGGAACTACAGAGCTCAGCTATTCCAAACTCGGTTATCCCTTCCAATGTTAGATTTCTTTCTTATGAAAATATGAAGAAGAGTGTCACTTGTTCTCCCGCAGCTATGCAACACCCTTGGGTGAAAGGAGCTTTAGCCGTTACAGGAAAGCTTCGTAAGGAAATAATGGACCTCAAGCCGCAAGACAATAAGCTCGAGGAGGAGAATCGTATCCTGAGGGAATCATCGCCAAGAATATTACACCATCACCAAAAAGGGAGACATAATCACATGGGTATGGGCACTCCCCTTGGCAACTGCCAAGCTTGGGGGAGGTGCCCCGGTATCGTATCACCATCACACTCCTATCTTTACCGTTTTTCTTAGTTCGATCCTTTTAGTAATATCTTGATCTAGTAGAATAAAGTTTTAGTATGATCTAGTTTTGAGTTTTGCTTTATGATCCCTCTATGTAATCGAGTCCGTGAGCAATATATAATAAAGATTAGTGTTGAGTCAAGGGCTTGATTATTTTGCCATGATCTTGAGTGAATAAAAGAAAAGAGAAAAGAATAAAAAGAAACAAAGAGATCATATTGATCTTATGGAGAGTAATGACTTCACATAGAAAGAGTATGATAATTAAAAATTGTTGAGAGTTGACAAACATAGCTTTGGTCATCGTTGCAATTAATAGGAAGTAATAAAGAAAGAGGGGTTTCACATATAAATATACTATCTTGGACATCTTTTATGATTGGGAGCACTCATTAAAATATGACATGCTAAAGAGTTGATGTTGGACAAGTAAGACAACGTAATGGGTTATGTTTTCTTATATCTGAGGTAAAGTATATTGTCATGGATCATCCAACATGTTGAGCTTGCCTTTCCCCCTCATGCTAGCCAAATTCTTTGCACCAAGTAGAGATACTACTTGTGCTTCCAAAAACCCTTAAACCAGTTTTGCCATGAGAGTCCACCATACCTACCTATGGATTGAGTAAGATCCTTCAAGTAAGTTGTCATCGGTGCAAGCAATAAAAATTTCTCTCTAAAAATGTATGATTGATTGGTGTGGAGGAAATAAGCTTTATACGATCTTGTGATGTGGAAGAAATAAAAGCGACGGACTGCATAATAAAGGTTCATATCACAAGTGGCAATATAAAGTGACGTTCTTTCGCATTAAGATTTTGTGCATCCAACCCTAAAAGCGCATGGCAACCTCTGCTTCCCTCTGCGAAGGGCCTATCTTTTATTATTATCTTCTACCTTATGCAAGAGCCATGGTGATCTTCACCTTTCCTTTTTATATTTTTATCCTTTGGCAAGCATAGGATGTTGGAAAGATCCTGATATATATATATATATATATATATATATATATCTAATATATATATATATCTAATTGGATGTGGGTTAGCATGAACTATTATTGTTGACATTACCCTTGAGGTAAAAGGTTGGGAGGCGAAACTATAAGCCCCTATCTTTCTCTGTGTCCGATTAAAACTCTGTAACCACAAGTATTGCGTGGGTGTTAGCAATTATGAAAGACTAAATGATAGGTGAGTATGTGGACTTGCTAGAAAGCTCTGACATAGACTCTTTCTTATGTTATGATAAATTGCAATTGCTTCAATGACTGAGATTATAGTTTGTTAGTGTTGGGGATGGTAGCCGAATTTTAAAATTTCCTACGCATCACCAAGATCCATCTATGGAGTATACTAGCAACGAGGGGAAAGGAGTGCATCTACATACCCTTGTAGATCGCGAGCGGAAGCGTTCAATGAACGGGGTTGATGGAGTCGTACTCGCCGTGATCCAAATCACCGATGACCGAGTGCTGAACGGACGGCACCTCCGCGTTCAACACATGTACGGAGCAGCGACGTCTCCTCCTTCTTGATCCAGCAAGGGGGAAGGAGAGGTTGATGGAGATCCAGCAGCACGACGGCGTGGTGGTGGATGTAGCGGGATCTCGGCAGGGCTTCGCCAAGCTTCTGCGAGAGGGAGAGGTGTTGCAGGGGAGGAGGGAGGCGCCAAAGGCTGTAGTCTTGCTGCCCTCCCTCCCCCCCTTTATATAGGACCCCTGGGAGGGGGGCGCCGGCCAAGACCGCATCTATGGGGGGCGGCCAAGGGGGGGAAACTCCCCCCCCCCCAAGTCAAGTGGGGCGCCCCCCCCCCACCCTAGGGTTTCCAACCCTAGGCGCAGGGGGGAGGCCCATGGGGGGCGCCCCATCCCACTAAGGGCTGGTTCCCTTCCCACTTCAGCCCATGGGGCCCTCCGGGATAGGTGGCCCCATCCGGTGGACCCCCGGGACCCTTCCGGTGGTCCCGGTACAATACCGATAACTCCCGAAACTTTCCCGGTGGCCAAAACTGGACTTCCTATATATAATTCTTCACCTCCGGACCATTCCGGAACTCCTCGTGACGTCCGGGATCTCATCCGGGACTCCGAACAACTTTCGGGTTTCCGCATACTCATATCTCTACAACCCTAGCGTCACCGATCCTTAAGTGTGTAGACCCTACGGGTTCGGGAGACATGCAGACATGACCGAGACGCCTCTCCGGTCAATAACCAACAGCGGGATCTGGATACCCATGTTGGCTCCCACATGTTCCACGATGATCTCATCGGATGAACCACGATGTCGAGGATTCAATCAATCCCGTATACAATTCCCTTTGTCAATCGGTATGTTACTTGCCCGAGATTCGATCGTCGGTATCCCAATACCTTGTTCAATCTCGTTACCGGCAAGTCTCTTTACTCATACCGTAATGCATGATCCCGTGACTAATTCCTTAGTCACATTGAGCTCATTATGATGATGCATTACCGAGTGGGCCCAGAGATACCTCTCTGTCATACGGAGTGACCAATCCCAGTCTCGATCCGTGCCAACTCAACAGACACTTTCGGAGATACCCGTAGTGTACCTTTATAGCCACCCAGTTACGTTGTGACGTTTGGCACACCCAAAGTACTCCTACGGTATCCGGGAGTTGCACGATCTCATGGTCTAAGGAGAAGATACTTGGCATTGGAAAAGCTCTAGCAAACGAACTACACGATCTTTGAGCTATGCTTAGGATTGGGTCTTGTCCATCACATCATTCTCCTAATGATGTGATCCCGTTATCAATGACATCCAATGTCCATAGTCAGGAAACCATGACTATCTGTTGATCAACGAGCTAGTGAACTAGAGGCTTACTAGGGACACGTTGTGGTCTATGTATTCACACATGTATTACGATTTCCGGATAACACAATTATAGCATGAACAATAGACAATTACCATGAACAAAGAAATATAATAATAACCATTTATTATTGCCTCTAGGGCATATTTCCAACAGTCTCCCACTTGCACTAGAGTCAATAATCTAGTTACATTGTGATGAATCGAACACCCATTGCGTCCTGGTGTTGATCATGTTTTGCTCTAGGGAGAGGTTTGGTCAACAGATCTGCTACATTCAGGTCCGTATGTACTTTACAAATATCTATGTCTCCATTTTGAACACTTTCACGAATGGAGTTGAAGCGACGCTTGATATGCCTGGTCTTCCTGTGAAACCTGGGCTCCTTCGCAAGGGCAATAGCTCCAGTGTTGTGACAGAAGAAAGTCATCGGGCCCGACGCATTGGGAATCACCCCTAGGTCGGTAATGAACTCCTTTATCCAGACTGCTTCCTGTGCTGCCTCTGAGGCCGCCATGTACTCCGCTTCACATGTAGATCCCGCCACGACACTTTGCTTGCAACTACACCAGCTTACTGCCCCTCCGTTCAAAATATACACGTATCCGGTTTGTGACTTCGAGTCATCCTGATCTGTGTCGAAGCTAGCATCGACGTAACCCTTTACGACGAGCTCTTCGTCACCTCCATATACGAGAAACATATCCTTAGTCCTTTTCAGGTACTTCAGGATATTCTTGACCGCTGTCCAGTGTTCCATGCCGGGGTTACTTTGGTACCTTCCTACCAAACTTATGGCAAGGTATACATCAGGTCTGGTACACAGCATGGCATACATAATAGACCCTATGGCCGAGGCATAGGGGATGGCACTCATCTTTTCTCTATCTTCTGCCGTGGTCGGGCATTGAGCCGTGCTCAATTGCACACCTTGCAATACAGGCAAGAACCCCTTCTTGGACTGATCCATATTGAACTTCTTCAATATCTTGTCAAGGTATGTACTCTGTGAAAGACCAATGAGGCGTCTTGATCTATCTCTATAGATCTTGATGCCTAATATATAAGCAGCTTCTCCAACGTCCTTCATTGAAAAACACTTATTCAAATAGGCCTTTATACTTTCCAAGAATTCTATATCATTTCCCATCAATAGTATGTCATCCACATATAATATGAGAAATGCTACAGAGCTCCCACTCACTTTCTTGTAAACACAGGCTTCTCCATAAGTCTGTGTAAACCCAAACGCTTTGATCATCTCATCAAAGCGAATGTTCCAACTCCGAGATGCTTGTACCAGCCCATAGATTGAACACTGGAGCTTGCATACTTTGTCAGCATTCTTAGGATCGACAAAACCTTCCGGCTGCATCATATACAATTCTTCCTTAAGGAAGCCATTAAGGAATGCCGTTTTGACATCCATCTGCCATATCTCATAATCATAGTATGCGGCAATTGCTAACATGATTCGGACGGACTTCAGCTTCGCTACGGGTGAGAAAGTCTCATCGTAGTCAACCCCTTGAACTTGTCAATAACCCTTAGCGACAAGTCAAGCCTTATAGATGGTCACATTACCATCCGCGCCTATCTTCTTCTTAAAGATCCATTTGTTTTCTATGGCTCCCCGATCATCGGGCAAGTCAGTCAAAGTCCATACTTCGTTTTCATACATGGATCCTATCTCGGATTTCATGGCTTCTAGCCATTTGTCGGAATCCGGGCCCGCCATCGCTTCTTCATAGTTCGAAGGTTCACCGTTGTCTAACAACATGATTTCCAGGATAGGGTTGCCGTACCACTCTGGTGCGGAATGTGTCCTTGTGGACCTACGAAGTTCAGCAGTAACTTGATCCGAAGCTTCATGATCATCATCATTAACTTCCTTTCCAGTGGGTGTAGGCACCACAGGAACATCTTCCCGCGCTGCGCTACTTTCCGGTTCAGAAGGGGTGACTATCACCTCATCAAGTTCCACTTTCCTCCCACTCAATTCTTTCGAGAGAAACTCTTTCTCCAGAAAGGACCCGTTCTTGGCAACAAAGATCTTGCCTTCGGATCTGAGGTAGAAGGTATACCCAATGGTTTCCTTAGGGTATCCTATGAAGATGCATTTTTCCGACTTGGGTTCGAGCTTTTCAGGTTGAAGTTTCTTGACATAAGCATCGCATCCCCAAACTTTTAGAAACGATAGCTTAGGTTTCTTCCCAAACCATAATTCATACGGTGTCGTCTCAACGGATTTCGACGGAGCCCTATTTAAAGTGAATGCGGCAGTCTCTAAAGCATAGCCCCAAAATGAGAGCGGTAAATCGGTAAGAGACATCATAGATCGCACCATATCCAATAGAGTGCGATTACGACGTTCAGACAGACCGTTTCGCTGAGGTGTTCCAGGCGGCGTGAGTTGTGAAACGATTCCACATTTCCTTAAGTGCGCACCAAACTCGTGACTTAAATTTTCTCCACCACGATCTGATCGTAAGAATTTTATTTTCCTGTCACGTTGATTCTCAACCTCACTCTGAAATTGCTTGAACTTTTCAAAGGTTTCAGACTTGTGTTTCATTAGGTAGACATACCCATATCTACTTAAGTCATCAGTGAGAGTGAGAACATAACGATATCCTCCGCGAGCCTCAACACTCATTGGACCGCACACATCGGTATGTATGATTTCCAATAAGTTGGTTGCTCGCTCCATTGTTCCGGAGAACGGAGTCTTGGTCATCTTACCCATGAGGCATGGTTCGCACGTGTCAAATGATTCGTAATCAAGAGACTCCAAAAGTCCATCTGCATGGAGCTTCTTCATGCGCTTGACACCAATGTGACCAAGGCGGCAGTGCCACAAGTATGTGCGACTATCGTTATCAACTTTACATCTTTTGGTATTCACACTATGAATATGTGTAACATCACGTTCGAGATTCATCAAGAATAAACCATTGACCAGCGGGGCATGACCATAAAACATATCTCTCATATAAATAGAACAACCATTATTCTCGGATTTAAATGAGTAGCCATCTCGAATTAAACGAGATCCAGATACAATGTTCATGCTCAAAGCTAGCACTAAATAACAATTATTGAGGTTTAAAACTAATCCCGTAGGTAGATGCAGAGGTAGCGTGCCGATGGCGATCACATCGACCTTGGAACCATTCCCGACGCGCATCGTCAGCTCGTCCTTTGCCAGTCTCCGTTTATTCCGCAGTTCCTGTTTTGAGTTACAAATATGAGCAACCGCACCGGTATCAAATACCCAGGAGCTACTACGAGTACTGGTAAGGTACACATCAATTACATGTATATCACATATACCTTTGGTGTTGCCGGCCTTCTTGTCCGCTAAGTATTTGGGGCAGTTCCGCTTCCAGTGACCACTTCCCTTGCAATAAAAGCACTCAGTCTCAGGCTTGGGTCCATTCCTTGGCTTCTTCCCAGTAACTGGCTTACCGGGCGCGGCAACTCCCTTGCCGTCCTTCTTGAAGTTCTGCTTACCCTTGCCCTTCTTGAACTTAGTGGTTTTGTTCACCATCAACACTTGATGTTCTTTTCTGATCTCCACCTCCGCTGATTTCAGAATCGAATATACCTCAGGAATGGTCTTTTCCATCCCTTGCATATTGAAGTTCATTACAAAGCTCTTGTAGCTTGGTGGAAGCGACTGAAGGATTCTGTCAATGAACGCGTCATCCGGGAGATTAACTGACAGCTGAGACAAGAGGTTGTGTAACCCAGACATTCTGAGTATGTGCTCACTAACAGAACTATTTTCCTCCATTTTACAGCTGAAGAACTTGTTGGAGACTTCATATCTCTCGACCCGGGCATGAGCTTGAAAAACCATTTTCAGCTCTTCGAACATCTCATATGCTCCATGTTTCTCAAAACGCTTTTGGAGACCCAGTTCTAAGCTGTAAAGCATGCCGCACTGAACGAGAGAGTAATCATCAGCACGTGATTGCCAAGCGTTCATAACGTCTTGGTTCTCTGGGATTGCTGCTTCACCTAGCGGTGCTTCTAGGACATAATCTTTCTTGGCAGCTATGAGGATGATCCTCAGGTTTTCTCTAGGAACGCGTTGAAGTTGAGGACAACGTGGGCCATTTGATCTACAAGACATATTGTAAACATTTTAGACTAAGTTCATGATAATTAAGTTCATATAATCAAATTATTCAATGAAGTCCCACTCAGATAGACATCCCTTTAGTCATCTAAGTGAAACATGATCCGAGTTAACTAGGCCGTGTCCGATCATCACGTGAGACGGACTAGTCAAGATCGGTGAACATCTCCATGTTGATCGTATCTTCTATACGACTCATGCTCGACCTTTCGCTCCTCCGTGTTCCGAGGCCATGTCTGTACATGCTAGGCTCGTCAAGTCAACCTAAGTGTATTGCGTGTGTTCCGAGGCCATGTCTGTACATGCTAGGCTCGTCAACACCCGTTGTATGCGAACGTTAGAATCTATCACACCCGATCATCACGTGGTGCTTCGAAACAACGAACCTTCGCAACGGTGCACAGTTAGGGGGAACACTTTCTTGAAATTATCATAAGGGGTCATCTTACTTACTACCGTCGATCTAAGCAAATAAGATGCAAAACATGATAAACATCACATGCAATCAAATAGTGACATGATATGGCCAATATCATTTTGCTCCTTTGATCTCCATCTTCGGGGCACCATGATCATCTTCGTCACCGGCATGACACCATGATCTCCATCATTGTGTCTTCATGTAGTTGTCACGCCAACGATTACTTCTACTTCTATGGCTAACGCGTTTAGCAACAAAGTAAAGTAATTTACATGGCGTTATTCAATGACACGCAGGTCATACAAAATAATAAAGACAACTCCTATGGCTCCTGCCGGTTGTCATACTCATCGACATGCAAGTCGTGATTCCTATTACAAGAATATGATCAATCTCATACATCACATATATCATTCATCACATCATCTGGCCATATCACATCACATAGCACATGCTGCAAAAACAAGTTAGACGTCCTCTAATTGTTGTTGCAAGTTTTTACGTGGCTTGTATAGGTTTCTAGCAAGAACGTTTCTTACCTACGTAAAACCACAACGTGATATGCCAATTTCTATTTACCCTTCATAAGGACCCTTTTCATCGAATCCGTTCCGACTAAAGTGGGAGAGACAGACACCCGCTAGCCACCTTATGCAACTAGTGCACGTCAGTCGGTGGAACCTGTCTCACGTAAGCGTACGTGTAAGGTCGGTCCGGGCCGCTTCATTCCACAATACCGCGAAACAAGATAAGACTAGTAGCGGCAAGAAGAATTGGCAACATCTACGCCCACAACTGCTTTGTGTTCTACTCGTGCATAGTAACTACGCATAGGCCTGGCTCTGATACCACTGTTGGGGATCGTAGCAGAATTTTAAAATTTCCTACGCATCACCAAGATCCATCTATGGAGTATACTAGCAACGAGAGGAAAGGAGTGCATCTACATACCCTTGTAGATCACGAGTGGAAGCGTTCCAATGAACGGGGTTGATGGAGTCGTACTCGCCGTGATCCAAATCACCGATGACCGAGTGCCGAATGGACGGCACCTCCACGTTCAACACACGTACGGAGCAGCGACGTCTCCTCCTTCTTGATCCAGCAAGGGGGGAGGAGAGGTTGATGGAGATCCCGCAGCACGACGGCGTGGTGGTGGATGTAGCGGGATCTCGGCAGGGCTTCGCCAAGCTTCTGCGAGAGGGGGAGGTGTTGCAGGGGAGGAGGGAGGCGCCAAAGGCTGTAGTCTTGCTGCCCTCCCTCCCCCCTTTATATAGGCCCCCTGGGAGGGGGGGCGCCGGCCAAGACCCCATCTATGGGGGGGGCGGCGGCCAGGGGGGAGAACTTCCCCCCCCCCCCCCAAGTCAAGTGGGGCGGCCCCCACCCTAGGGTTTCCAACCCTAGGCGCAGGGGGGAGGCCCATAGGGGGCGCTCCAGCCCACTAAGGGCTGGTTCCCTTCCCACTTCAGCCCATGGGGCCCTCCGGGATAGGTGGCCCCATCCGGTGGACCCCCGGGACCCTTCCGGTGGTCCCGGTACAATACCGATAACCCCCGAAACTTTCCCGGTGGCCAAAACTGGACTTCCTATATATAATTCTTCACCTCCGGACCATTCCGGAACTCCTCGTGACGTCCGGGATCTCATCCGGGACTCCGAACAACTTTCGGGTTTCCGCATACTCATATCTCTACAACCCTAGCGTCACCGATCCTTAAGTGTGTAGACCCTACGGGTTCGGGAGACATGCAGACATGACCGAGACGCCTCTCCGGTCAATAACCAACAGCGGGATCTGGATACCCATGTTGGCTCCCACATGTTCCATGATGATCTCATCGGATGAACCACGATGTCGAGGATTCAATCAATCCCGTATACAATTCCCTTTGTCAATCGGTATGTTACTTGCCCGAGATTCGATCGTCGGTATCCCAATACCTTGTTCAATCTCGTTACCGACAAGTCTCTTTACTCGTACCGTAATGCATGATCCCGTGACTAACTCCTTAGTCACATTGAGCTCATTATGATGATGCATTACCGAGTGGGCCCAGAGATACCTCTCCGTCATACGGAGTGACAAATCCTAGTCTCGATCCGTGCCAACTCAACAGACACTTTCGGAGATACCCGTAGTGTACCTTTATAGCCACCCAGTTACGTTGTGACGTTTGGCACACCCAAAGTACTCCTAAGGTATCCGGGAGTTGCACGATCTCATGGTCTAAGGAGAAGATACTTGACATTGGAAAAGCTCTAGCAAACGAACTACACGATCTTTGAGCTATGCTTAGGATTGGGTCTTGTCCATCACATCATTCTCCTAATGATGTGATCCCGTTATCAATGACATCCAATGTCCATAGTCAGGAAACCATGACTATCTGTTGATCAACGAGCTAGTGAACTAGAGGCTTACTAGGGACACGTTGTGGTCTATGTATTCACACATGTATTACGATTTCCGGATAACACAATTATAGCATGAACAATAGACAATTACCATGAACAAAGAAATATAATAATAACCATTTATTACTGCCTCTAGGGCATATTTCCAACAGTTAGTTCTCAATAAAGTTTCTGATTCATATTTTGCATTGTGGATAGATTATTACTTGAGCATAAGAAATCATATGACAATATCCATATATGTTGCTGTTATGAGAATAATCATGATGCCCGCATGTCCGTATTTTATTTTATCGACGCCTCTACCTCTAAACATGTATTTATCGTTATCGGCTTTCCCTTGAGGACAAGCGAGGTCTAAGCTTGGGGGAGTTGATACGTCCATTTTGCATCATGCTTTTATATCGATATTTATTGCATTATGGGCTGTTATTACACATTATGTCACAATACTTATGCCTATTCTCTCTTATTTTACAAGGTTTACATAAGGAGGGAGAATGCCGGCAGCTGGAATTCTGGGCTGGAAAAGGAGCAAAAATTAGAGACCTATTCCGCATAACTCCAAAAGTCCTGAAACTCCACGAAAGTTATTTTTGGAAATAATAAAAAATATTGAGCGGAAGAAATACGTCAGGGGGGGCTCCACCTGGCCACGAGGGTGGGGGGCTCGCCACCCTGCCTCGTGGGCCCCCTGTTGGCCCTCCAGTGCCCGTCTTCTGCTATATGAAATCTTTCGTCCGAAGCAAAATCAGAAGCAAGCTTTCGGGACGAGACTCCGCCGCCACGAGGCGGAACCAATCTAGGGCTCCGGCAGAGCTGTTCTGCTGGGGACACTTCCCTCCGGGAGGGGGAAATCATCGCCATAGTCATCACCAATGCTCCTCTCATCGGGAGAGGGCAATCTCCATCAACATCTTCACCAGCACCATCTCCTCTCAAACCCTAGTTCATCTCTTGTATCCAATACTTGTCTCTATGTCCGGGATTGGTACCTTTAGGTTGCTAGTAGTGTTGATTACTCCTTGTAGTTGATGCTAGTTGGTTTATTTGGTGGAAGATCATATGTTCAGATCCTATATGCATATTAATACTCCTCTGATTATGAACATGAATATGCTTTGTGAGTAGTTACGTTTGTTCCTGAGGACATGGGAGAAGTCTTGCTATTAGTAGTCATGTGAATTTGGTATTCGTTCAATATTTTGATGAGATGTATGTTGTCTATCCTCTAGTGGTGTTATGAACGTCGACTACATAACACTTCACCATTATTTGAGCCTAGAGGAAGGCATTGGGAAGTAATAAGTAGATGATGGGTTGCTAGAGTGACAGAAGCTTAAACCCTAGTTTATGTGTTGCTTCGTAAGGGGCTGATTGGATCCATATGTTTCATGCTATGGTTAAGTTTACCTTAATACTATTGTTGTAGTTGCAGATGCTTGCAATAGAGGTTAATCATAAGTGGGATGCTTGCTCAAGTAAGGACAGCACCCAAGCACCGGTCCACCCACATATCAAATTATCAAAGTACCGAACGCGAATCATATGAACGTGATGAAAACTAGCTTGACGATAATTCCCATGTGTCCTCGGGAGCGATTTTCTCTATATAAGAGTTTGTCCAGGCTTGTCCTTTGCTACAAAAAGGATTGGGCCACCTTGCTGCACTTTATTTACTTTTGTTACTTGTTGCTCGTTACAAATTATCCTATCACAAAACTATCTGTTACCTATAATTTCAGTGCTTGCAGAGAATACCTTGCTGAAAACCGCTTATCATTTCCTTCTGCTCCTCGTTGGGTTCGACACTCTTACTTATCGAAAGGACTACGATAGATCCACTATACTTGTGGGTCATCAGTGCGCCGTCGTTTCTTCGCCCCTATCCCCTTCTCCCTCTCGTCCGCGAGCGCCCCTCGTCTCCGTGAGCCCCTGCGCGTTGTCCGTATCCTCCTCGTCACCTTCCCGCCGCTCCTCATGACCCTTGGCCGCGCGTGCACGTCGCCAGCGCACAAACACGGCGCCTGCCGCGTGTCACCTCGCCCCTCCCTCTAGAGCTCGTCCCCGTGGCTATATAAGCAGCCCTCGAGCTCTCTCGCAGCTCACAACCCCTCCCAAGCCTCTCCCCCGAGCTCCCGAGCCTCTCCTCGCCCCCATTATCGCCATGGCCGCCGCCTCGGGCTCTGCTCGAGTCCGGCGATGCCGCGCGTCCCCTCGCCGTTCCTCCTCCACCAACGCAACCACCGGAGTCAGTAGAGCCTCCCCGTGGCCTCGGCCCTTCCTATCCCCCACCGGAGCACCTGGTTCGTCGCCGGCCGAAGCCTCCCTCCGCCATGAGCCCTGCTGCTCCTATCCCCGTCCTCCTCGCTGGCAACAAAGGACACCATCAGATGCTCCGCTCCCTCCTGAGCATTTCGATAGGTCGCACGCCCCGAGCGGTGGCCGGACGCGCCGGCGATCACCATCGGGGCGATCCCCTCCCTCCGCCTCGCTCGACCCCGAGCGGGAGGAAGAAGAAGCCAGGCCAGGCGGGCCCTACCCCTCGTGACCCCACCCGTCGGCGAGAGAGGATCGCCACGTCAGTTAAGTGACGGCGCCTCGGCCGTTTTCCGTTTGCTGAACCCCGAAGGCGTATTTCCGAAAATACGCTTTGCCTAAGCCAAAAGCGTATTCTTCCTCTTCTTCGGGTTGAATGTGCTTTCCTCTCTGGAAAGCGTATTTCTGAGAAAGGCGCGTTCAGTTTTTCTTCCAGGGGCCTGTTTGCTGAAAACTTTTCACCGATAGGTCCCTGAGCTTCAACCCTTCGTATCTCGACAACCGTAACTCCGATTGAGGTGATTCCAACGCTCACATTCTCTGTTCGTTGAGCTCTTTTTGATGGGACTATTTTCTTGATGTTTGCACATTCTGAAAATGCCCATTTTACCCTTGCCCTAATCTAGCCCCCTTAGAAAGCGAACCCCTCTCCGACAAATTTTTCCGAGAAGTGACCTCACTCATTTCTGGAGTATTCCTTGACCCCCAGGCAAGCCAACCTCTTATCATGAGCCCCGAACTTGCATGTTGACTTTGCTGGTACCTCGTGTGTGTGCTTGGTTGCAGTAGTTTTTGTCTGTTTCGTCTGCCGTTATTTCAGTTGTGATATATGTTAGTACTACTTCCTTACCTCTCATGATAGCTTTTGCCATGCTAGTTATATTGTTGTTGATAATATCATGCCTCTGTCTAGTTTAGTTCATGCCAGTAGTCTTGATGTTATGATGATTTTGTTGCACCGTCAATAAGCTAGCTAGTATCTAGTATTGTTATGTTTCATATGCTATAACTATTCACTGGAGTAGCTTGATATTTGTTAATGCATTTGTTCGCTGCATGTTCATTGTTGCATTCTTGTTTAATATGCTCATAATGTTGATGATGGTGGAGAAGTTAATAATATGACTTAATAACAGACCTCCTCCGCCATCACTGGGATATCATAGTGCCACCAAATCGAGCTTTCTCCAGTGCAACCACATTTACCTTGTGGGAAGGTCCTAGCTCGGTTTATTGTCATGCCTCTCACCGGTGCCTCCCGCGAGGGAAGGTTATGGGCGCGCGTACCCTGATCAGGTAGGCGGACATAAGCCTTGTGTGCCCGGGTTTGGTTTTGAGCTCATGTCTCCGTCCGGGACCGTTTTGCCATGACGGTGGTCGTTGGTACCTTTGGTAGGTACGGGGCCACCCAGGACTGAACCCTTAAGGGGTGTTGGTCGGAGTGGCCGGGAGAGTGTCATGGCAGTAGATCGGTTTTGTCGGAACGCCGTGGTCCGCACGTATGGGAGTGCGAGGCCAGGGTTCCGTAGTGTGGGTAAAGTGCACTACCTCTGCAGAGTGTGTGTTTTAAGTCTATCGATAGTAGCACAGTTCGTAGTAGGTCACACTATCGGGTCTCGGTTGAAATGGAGGATAAACCTGTTAATAATTAATGTGATAACTAAGATGTGATAAATAATGTGGTGACTTGAACTATGAGATAATCGTGAGACGAGGTCTCGGTAAGTCATGTGTTTGGGCCGAGTAGCCGTGGCAGAGTAAGTGATTGTTGCATGAGGTTGATGCTATATGTCTTCACGGCAGGTAACTGGCAGTTTATTTCAAGCATAGTTTCATGATGCCATGCCATGTTCCGATAGGCTCTGCTTTGCTGTTGTCATGTTAGAAGTAAATTTGATATGCCATGCTATTAGATGCTATGATGTTGTTCATGCCTAGTTTAATTTATGATTCTAGTTAATATCATGCCATGCTTAGAAGTTGTGTTGATGTAGACTGTTGCATATGCTTGGTTCTTGCTTTGTCTTCTGTTTGTTGGGATGCTATGTATTTGGTTGTCTTGCAAGTACATTCAATGTACTGACCTGGTGTGTCATGCCAGTTTTGTAGGTTGTGCCCGAATTGTTCGCTTGTTCCGTCGTGCTAGACTGTAATCTTGCCAGTCCTGTGAGTTATGGAGTCCAGCCAGAGTGAGATGCAGCCAAACCAAGACTTCGGCCACCATTTAAATAGACTTCCGCTGCCATATAATAGCCTTAGGGCTATGCCAGAAGATTGTATTCATCAATGATGTAATCTTATACACATGTATTTGATGAATATTATTGTACCTAGAATGCTGTATCATGGACCTGTCGTGCGTCAGGTGTTATCCTGGGCTGACGTGCGAAGGCCCCCTGCTCCATGCGGATCGGGGTGCCACAGTTTTCTATGTGAAGGACATGTCTACCAAACCGAGAAAAAGAAAAGATAAGGAAGCGAACACATCATACGATGAGCCAAAGCGCCACATAGTTCTTTCAGGAAAAAGAGACATCGCGGGAGTGGAGGGCAAGACAGACATGTCCGAAGATTATGAAAAGTTTCATGAAATTCCTCCCTTCAAAGGCAAGGCTGACCCAAGCACCCTGTTAAATGATGAAGATTATCCATGGTTACGGCGCAATAAGAAAAGGACAGAAGCGAAGAAAAAGTGAAGACTTTCTCTCCACGACTATTATGATGATGCCTTTGATCTAGAATATCCATGATACTTCGAAAGAGATTGTCCATTTTGTAGTGCTGTAACCTTCTCAACTTCTGTTGTAACCCTCTCATCTTTTTAGCACATGCTATTTGGGTGAAATGATGATACCATGCCAACTTTCAACCTTTTCAGAGTTCATTTGTAGTGCTTTTCAATTTTAGGGTCATTTAGCTCAAAAAATCAGTAAATGTATGAAAAATAACAAATGAAGTCAGAAAAGGTTGAAAATTGATGATGTGCGTTCGAATGGTGCATTTTGAACACACAAAAAGTCTGGAGCTCAAATAAGTTCAAAAAAATGAAATCCCTTTGTAACAGATGAGTTTTCGTCCGAAACCCTGATACTTCGAAAGAGATTGTCCATTTTGTACACGAAGTGCATCCAGTTTTTCCCGTAACCCTCTTAACTTTCTAGCACATGCTATGTGGGTGAAATGATGATACCATGCCAACTTTCAACCTTTTCAGAGTTCATTTGTAGTGCTTTTCAATTTCAGGGTCATTTAGCTCAAAGAATGAACTAATATAAAAAAGAATGAACTAATAGCAAAAAAATGAACTAATAGCCAAAAGAATGAACTAAAAATAATCAATTAAAATATTCTGTTATGATCAACTAAAACAAAACTATAATATTCTTCAATAGCAAAAAGAAAACCAACTAAAAAACTTTTATAAAACTCTAATAGCAAAAGGAATCAACTAAAAAGCTTTTATAAACCTCTAGTATTTTTTAAACAACATTATATAAAATTTATGCAACTAAAATTATCAAAGTATTTTCTGTTCAAAACATGAAAAGCAGAAAGAATTATCATAAATAATTTTTTGTTAGAAACTTTAGTAGCAAAAAGAATTTTCATAAAGAATTTTTTTGATAGAAACTAAAATAGCAAAATCTGTTTTTGAATATAATGATAAAACGCAGTAATATTAAATAGCAGGAAAAAGAATCACTCAAAATATATTTTTATAGTGAAGTTATTCACAAACTAGTGATTCACACAAATTTCAAAGAATTCAAATTTAAACTATACAAATTTGGAAACTAATGGCACTAACGGGTGAGTAGTTTACCACAGGCCTTCGGGTCCATAGTTATTAGCTAGATAGCTTCTTCTCTCCTTTGGATCTCAATACAAAGTTCTCCTCGATCTTCTTGGAGATCTATTCGATGTAACTATTTTTGCGGTGTGTTTGTCGAGATCCGATGAATTGCGGGTTTATGATCAAGATTATCTATGAACAATATTTTAATCTCCTCTGAATTCTTATATGTATGATTTAATATCTTTGCAAGTCTCTTCGAATTATCAGTTTGGTTTGGCCTACTAGATTGATCTTTCTTGCAATGGGAGAAGTGCTTAGCTTTGGGTTGAATCTTGCATTGCTCGATCCCAGTGACAGCAGGGGAAACGACATGTATTGTATTGTTGCCATCGAGGATAAAAAGAAGGGGTTTATATCATATTGCTTGAGTTTATCCCTCTACATCATGTCATCTTGCCTAACGCGCTACTCTGTTCTTATGAACTTAATACTCTAGATGCATGCTGGATAGCGGTTGATGTGTGGAGTAATAGTAGTAGATGCAGAATCGTTTCGGTCTACTTGTCGCGGACGTGATGCCTATATACATGATCATGCCTAGATATTCTCATAACTATGCACTTTTCTATCAATTGCTCGACAGTAATTTGTTCACCCACCGTAATACTTATGCTATCTTGAGAGAAGCCACTAGTGAAACCTATGGCCCCCGTGTCTATTCTCCATCATACAAGTTTCCAATCTATTTTTACTTTCCAGTCTTTACTTTCAATCTTTGTCATAAAAAATACCAAAAATATTTATCTTATTATCTCTATCAGATCTCACTTTTGCAAGTGGCCGTGAAGGGATTGGCAACCCCTTTATCGCGTTGGTTGCAAGGTTCTTATTTGTTTGTGTAGGTACGAGGCGACTTACGTGTAGTCTCCTACTGGATTGATACCTTGGTTCTCAAAAACTGAGGGAAATACTTACGCTACTTTGCTGCATCACCCTTTCCTCTTCAAGGGAAAAACCAACGCAGTGCTCAAGAGGTAGCAAGAAGGATTTCTGGCGCCATTGCCGGGGAGATCTACGCCAAGTCAAGTCAAGTCAAGACATACCAAGTACCCATCACAAACTCTTATCCCTCGCATTACATTATTTGCCATTTGCCTCTCGTTTTCCTCTCCCCCACTTCACCCTTGCCGTTTTATTCGCCCTCTTTTTCCATTTGCCTCTTTTTCGCTTGCTCCTTGTGTGCTTGTGTGTTGGATCGTTTGTCACGATGGCTCAAGACAATACTAAATTGTGTGACTTTTCCAATACCAACAACAATGATTTTCTTAGCACTCCGATTGCTCCTATTATCGATGCTGAATCTTGTGAAATTAATGTTGCCTTGCTGAATCTTGTCATGAAAGATCAATTCTCTGGCCTTCCTAGTGAAGATGCCGCCACCCATCTAAACAACTTTGTTGATTTGTGTGATATGCAAAAGAAGAAAGACGTGGATAATGATATTGTTAAATTGAAGCTATTTCCGTTTTCGCTTAGAGATCGTGCTAAAACTTGGTTTTTGTCTTTGCCCAAAAATAGTATTGATTCTTGGAATAAGTGCAAAGATGCCTTTATCTCTAAGTATTTTCCACCCACTAAGATCATCTCTCTTAGAAACGATATTATGAATTTTAAGCAACTTGATCATGAACATGTTGCACAAGCTTGGGAGAGGATGAAATTAATGATGCGTAATTGCCCTACACATGGTTTTAATTTATGGATGATTATACAAAAAATTAAGCTGGATTGATTTTGCTTCTAGAAATCTTTTAGATTCGTTCGCGGGAGGCACTTTTATGGAAATCACTTTAGGAGAAGCTACTAAACTCCTAGATAATATTATGGTTAAGTATTCTCAATGGTACACCGAAAGATCTACTAGTAAAAAGGTTCATGCAATTGAAGAGATTAATGTTTTGAGTGGAAAGATGGATGAACTTATGAAATTGTTCGCTAATAAGAGTGTTTCTTCTGATCCTAATGATATGCCTTTGTCCACTTTGATTGAGAATAATAATGAATCTATGGATGTGAATTTTGTTGGTAGGAACAATTTTGGTAACAACGCTTATAGAGGAAACTTTAATCCTAGGCCTTTTCCTAGTAATTCCTCTAATAATTATGGTAATTCCTACAACAACTCTTATGGAAATTTCAATAAGATGCCCTCTGATTTTTAGACTAGTGTTAAAGAATTTATGATTTCTCAAAATAATTTCAATGCTTTGCTTGAAGAAAAATTGCCCAAGATTGATGAGTTAGCTAGGAACGTGGATAGAATTTTCCTTGATCTTGATTCTTTGAAACTTAGATCAATTCCACCTAAGCATGATATCAATGAGTCTCTCAAAGCTATGAGAATTTCCATTGATGAGTGCAAAGAAAGAACCGCTAGGCTGCGTGCTAAAAAATTTGCTTTGTGAAAGCGTGTTCTTCTAGTTTTCATGATAATAAGGATGAAGATCTAAAAGTGATTGACATGTCTCCTATTAAATATTTTTTTTAAATATGAATCTTGATAATGATGGGACTGGAGATGAGTCAACTTTAGTTAGAAGGCGTCCCAATGATTCGGAGTTTTTAGATCTTGATGCAGAAATTGGTAAAAGTGGGATTGAAGAGGTCAAAACTTTACATAGCAACGAACCCACTATTTTGGATTTCAAGGAATTTAATTATGATGATTTTTCTTTAATAGATTGTATTTGCTTGTTGCAATCCGTGTTAAATTCTCCTCATGCTTATAGTCAAAATAAAGCTTTTCCCAAACATATCGTTGATGCTTTAATGCAATCCTATGAAGAAAAGCCTGAGTTAGAAGTTTCTATCCCTAGAAAACTTTATGATGAGTGGGAACCTACTATTAAAATTAAGATTAAAGATCATGAATGCTATGCTTTGTGTGATTTGGGTGCTAGTGTTTCCACGAATCCAAAAACTTTGTGTGATGTGCTAGGTTCCATGAATTGGATGATTGTTCTTTAAATTTGCATCTTGCGGATTCCACCATTAAGAAACCTATGGGAAGGATTAATGATGTTCTTATTGTTGCAAATAGGAATTATGTGCCCGTAGATTTCACTGTTCTTGACATAGATTGCAATCCTACATGTCCTATTATTCTTGGTAGACCTTTCCTTAGAACGATTGGTGCAATTATTGATATGAAAGAAGGAAATATTAGATTCCAATTTCCATTAAGGAAATGCATGGAACACTTTCCTAGAAATAAAATTAAATTACCTTATGAATCTATTACGAGAGCCACTTATGGATTGCATACCAAAGATGGCAATACCTAGATCTATTCTTGCCTTTATGCCTAGCTAGGGGCGTTAAACGATAGCGCTTGTTGGGAGGCAACCCAATTTTATTTTTGTTTCTTGCTTTTTGGTTCTGTTTAGTAATAAATATTTGATCTAGCCTCTGGTTAGATGTGGTTTTATGTTTTAATTAGTGTTTGTGCCAAGTAAAACCTATAGGATATTCTTGGATGATGGTTATTTGATCTTGCTGAAAAAGTCAGAAACTTTCTGCTCATGAAAACAATTCTTAAAAATCACCAGAAAGTGATAAAATACTGATTCCAATTGCAGTAGGTCAATAAAAAAATTATATAGGTCATCCTATTTTGGTAGATTTTTCTGAGTTACAAAAGTTTGCGTTAGATACAGATTACTACAGACTGTTCTGTTTTTGATAGATTCTGTTTTTCGCGTGTTGTTTGCTTATTTTGATGGATCTATGGCTAGTATCGGAGAGTATGAACCACAGAGAAGTTGGAATACAGTAGGTTTAACACCAATATAAATAAAGAATGAGTTCATTACATTACCTTGAAGTGGTGGTTTGTTTTCTTTCGCTAACGGAGCTCATGAGATTTTTTGTTGAGTTTTGTGTTGTGAAGTTTTCAAGTTTTGGGTAAAGATTTGATGGATTATGGAATAAGGAGTGGCAAGAGCCTAAGTTTGGGGATTCCCAAGGCACCCCAAGGTAAATTCAAGGGCAACCAAAAGCCTAAGCTTGGGGATGCCCCGGAAGGCATCCCCTCTTTCGTCTTCGTCTATCGGTAACTTTACTTGATGCTATATTTTTATTCACCACATGATATGTGTTTTGCTTGGAGCGTCTTGTATGATTTGAGTCTTTGCTTTTTAGTTTACCACAATCATCCTTGCTGTACACACTTTTTTGGAGAGACACACATGAATCGGAATTTATTAGAATACTCTATGTGCTTCACTTATATCTTTTGAGCTAGATAATTTTGCTCTAGTGCTTCGCTTATATCTTTTTAGAGCACGGTGGTGGTTTTATTTTATAGAAATTATTGATATCTCATGCTTCACTTATATTATTTTGAGAGTCCTTTAGAACAGCATGGTAATTTTCTTTGGTTAAAAAAAATTAGTCCTAATATGATGAACATCCAAGATGGGTATAATAAAAACTATCATATAAAGTGCATTGAATACTATGAGAAGTTTGATACTTGATAATTGTTTTGAGATATGAAGATGGTGATATTAGAGTCATGCTAGTTGAGTAGTTGTGGAATTGAGAAATACTTGTTCTAAAGTTTGTGGTTCCCGTAGCATGCACGTATGGTGAACCGTTATGTGATGAAGTCGGAGCATGATTTATTTATTGATTATCTTCCTTATGAGTGGCGGTCGGGGATGAGCGGTGGTCTTTTCCTACCAATCTATCCCCCTAGGAGCATGCGCGTAGTACTTCGTTTTGATAACTAATAGATCTTTGCAATAAGTATGTGAGTTCTTTATGACTAATGTTGAGTCCATGGATTATACGCACTCTCACACTTCCACCATTGCTAGCCTCTCTAATACCATGCACCTTTCGCCGGTATCAAACACCCACCATATACCTTCCTCAAAACAGCCACCATACCTACCTATTATGGCATTTCCATAGCCATTCTGAGATATATTGCCATGCAACTTACCACCGTTCCGTTTATTATGACACGCTTCATCATTGTCATATTGCTTTGCATGATCATGTAGTTGACATTGTATTTGTGGTAAAGCCAACTTTATAATTCTTTCAGACATGTCACTCTTGATTCATTGCATATCCCGGTATACCGCCGGAGGCATTCACATAGAGTCATATTTTGTTCAAAGTATTGAGTTGTAATTCTTGAGTTGTTTGTAACATCCCAAATTTTCAATTTGGTATGTTATACATAGATCATCATTGCATATCATGTTTTATTGCATTTTGACAAATCCTCGATAAATCCTAAGCAACTCAAGGACCCTCGGAGAGAGTTGGGGATTTTCTTGAATTTTCATATTTGATTTTCATCAAATAATAAGATGAGGATTTTGGTTTTAACTATTTTCTCTCCGGAAAAAAATTTCATTTTAAAAATAAACGAGAGGAGAAAATATGACTTCTCCAAAACCATTGAAATACTGGAGGAAAAAATGTTAAAATCTTTTATTGGAATTTATTTAGTTTTTATTTGCAATTTTTATTGCATTAAAAATATTGCATGTTTTCAAAATGTTTATTTTGTGTTATAAAAATGTTCACCCTATTCTAGATTTTCTAACTAGACGGGGAAAATTTATTTTATATTTTTATGACTTTTATTTATTTTTCTACGAATTATTTTCCGCGGAACTTATTAAAAAAAACGCGCGACGCCCGACCGGGCCGCAGCCCAGCCGAGCGCCGGCCCGCCCGCGCCCCTCTCCTTCTCCAGCACGCGCCCGCCGCCGCCGGAGTCCGCCATGGCCACGGGAGCCGCCTCCCGCTCGGCTTGCCCCCTCCCCAAGCCACCGGAGCCCCCCCTCCCTCCTATATATACCCCCCTCTCTCTCTCCTCTCATCTCGCCCGTC
>NC_057811.1:461917419-461925277 GCF_018294505.1 Triticum aestivum
CCCGACGAGGTATACCCGATGCCTTTCGGTTTGCCGGTTTTCTTTTAAAAAAAACCATTCGTTTTTAAAAAAAAACCTAGATCGGTTTTTTTTCGGTTTTGTTATTTTGCGAGCGTTCACCGAACCGTTCGTTTTAACGAACGTGTTCATCGGTTTTTCTCTGTTAACGAACGTCCGTTCTTTAATCGTTCGTCCGTTTTTCTTTTTCGTCGGATTTTTCTGCGATTATCTCAGATTTGATTTCTGATCGAATCTTCGATTCTGTTTAACTTCTCGCTCGTTTATCGGAATCAGGCGATTCAAGCGCCTAGAGTTTCGTCTCGAAATTCTCTTTCCGTTTAACCTACTCAAACAAGTTTTTGCTACAGTAAAATTTGACCTAGATCCAGATTAGTAAACGAAGCTTCTTTCTTCGCAGTTTGACTTTCGTTGTTTCTCTCGAGTTGATTCTTTTTGCAAACCGGATTCTTCAGTTGAACTTTCTGGTTGGATCTTTTATTCGAGTTTTTCCTGTGCATTAGATGAGTACTTATTGCTTGCTTGTTTGTTTGCGATAGAGTACCCGGAGTGTGCCGCTTGTTACTTTGACTCGCTAGGTTTTGCGGATCATCAGCAAGGCAAGTAACACTTTCATCATACTTTTCATACCCAGTTTTATTGCATTAGATCTTTTCCTCAAACAATTGCATGATTAGGATCTAATTAAATTGTGGGTATTGGGAAGTAGTTGAGGTAGTACCTATTACCTGTTTTCTATTCAAACCCTGGGAGTTACTTCTAAGTTGCTTTTATTATTGCCATGCTATGCTCGTAGACGTGGATGGGTTTGAGTGATATTCATGACAGATATGAGATGTTTATTAATGGTTCAACTTAAGGTGGCAACTAAAACTCACATCTGGGTGGATTGAGGCACCTGGAGAACCCAGTGTTGTCTGTTTGTATAAGGACCGCCACCCAGGCTCAAAGGGATCATAAGATTATTCATGCTAGAAACTTTCGTGTGCAGCCACAAGCTATTATGGGCTCTAGCATAGTTGAGTAGGTTACAAGATCTCTTGAAGAGGTGGGCTAGCAGATGTAGGGGAAAGTAGGTGTACCGGTCCATCTAGAGTAAAGAGTGATTGTTTCTAAAAGGCTGTGTCTCGGTCATCCGTTTCTCAAACATCATGCAGTGCGAGAATCAAGCGGAGGCGATCGAGTCTTGTGGGGAAAAGTGCGCAAACCTCTGCAGAGTGTACAAACTAATCATGATTAGCCGTGTCCCCGGTTATGGACAACTTGAGTATCTAGTACCTGGATTATCATTTGAATCTCATCACTATGTTACTTTTAATTAATTTTGTTCGGTTAATGATGACACCTAATTGGGATTGAGTTGGAGGTACCTTCTCAATGTTTCACAACCACCATGATAGTTAAATAAAATTTATTCCTTTGAAGTAGGATAAAATTGGCTTTTCGCAAAACTGTAACCATAGAGCTTTCCACCAGCCATATATGCATGTAGTATAGCATTATTATTGTTCATTACTCTCTATGTGTTACTTTGCCAGCATATCCTATGTGCTGACCCGTTTTCGGGCTGCAACGTTTCATGTTGCAGACTTTTCAGACGACGAGTAAGGTGCCTTAGGTCGTGGTCTTATACTCAGTGATGCCGCTGGAGTTGATGGACTCACTTATCTTCCAAGTCTTCCACTGTTATCGTTGTTAGATGGCCTTAAGCCATGTTTATCATACTTAATCTCTTCGGAGATATTCGATCTAATAAGTGTGTGATTGCTACTCTGTTATAAATCCTCCATTTGTACTGTGCGTGTCAGCATTACTGATCCAGGGATGACACTGGTGCACAGCAGCACAGACCATTTGAGGTCTGGTCGCTACAAAGTTGGTATCAGAGCACACGCTGACTGTAGGACAAGACCACTAAGCTTAAGCCCTAGAAAGCTTCTCTCTTCTCATTTCTGACCCCTCTCCACTTTCTACTCTTTTAGGAATGGCGAATGCAAGGAGCAAGTTCATGCAACCAGATGAAGACACGCCGTTTGGTCGACATTTGAAGGAAGTCACCAAGTACTTGAACATAGGAATACCAAGCATCACCGGAACCTACAACGCCACATTACCTGAAGAGGAGAGCTGGAAGATTCAAGTTATCATTCCAGGAAGGATGTTTAGTGCCATAAGATTGGTTTTCGAAGCACCAACTTGGAGTTTAGGGAAGAGCATGGCCGCACACATCGCCATGGGACGCATTGGAGAAGTCTATCACCAGGAGCTTAAGGATACAATTTACCAAATTTGTGGACGCCGAGACGCGCAATGGGAGATGATCAGAACCAAGAAGGATGGATCAATTGCAGCTTTCATCCAGGAGCAGAACCAACATATTCGTCGCCAGGAGAACCAGATGTGCACGGACAAGGAAGAACTGAAGAAGGCATTAACAAATATAAAGAGCTCCAAGAAGAACTCAAGGCTACACGCGAAGATTATTTGGAGGAAATCAACGCACTAGTAGGGAAGAATGACGACCTGGAGAAGAAGATTGGAGTATTCATGGGAAATCCAGTGCCAAAAGCAGAAGTCGACGAATGCACTTGTCCGGATAACTACATCATCATCGACGACACCGACTCGGAACCAAGTGAAGACGACTGGGTTGATGAAGCTGGAGCAGACATCATGGAGTCTTCAACGGATCAGAATTTCTAGTAGACCACCATATCAGTAGTAGTTTTCCTCCATTTAATAGTATAGTTCAAGCACTTTGTAATGCTAGTTAGATAGATTGTTTTCCCTTGTTTGAATTGATTGAGTGATATTGATTGTATTTGTCTCATGAGCATATGGGTAGTGTTTTCCCTCTAGACCTCATTCTATTCTTAACTCTCATCTTTTCCAAACCTATCAGATGCCTCCGAGACGCGACACCGGATTTGTTTTCCCGCCAGAGATAACCCAGTTGATTCAGCAACAGAATGCCCTGATGCAAGTGTTAGTGCAGAACCAAGGCAACAACGACAACAACCCACCGCCACCACCACCTGTTGATCACTTAGCCCGTTTCCTAAGGCTAAACCCGCCGGTGTTTTCTAGTAGCACCGAGCCGATTGTAGCAGATGATTGGCTCCGCAAAGTTGGAAGGGAGTTGACCACTGCAGGATGCACAGATGCGGAAAGAGTGCGTTTTGCCGCACATCAGCTTGATGGACCCGCAGCATCATGGTGGGAGAATTATACAGCCACACACCCTATTGACACTGTCACATGGGACCAGTTTCAGCAAGCCTTCCGTACAGCTCATGTTTCAGCAGGAGCTATGGCTATGAAGAAGCGTGAGTTTCGCAACCTACGCCAAGGAGGACGCACCGTAGGCCAGTATGTGGAGGATTTCAGTAAGCTAGCACGTTATGCACCAGATGACGTTGCTACAGATGCTGCCAAGCAGGAGAAATTTTTGGAAGGGCTGAATGATGAACTGAGTATGCAGTTGATGGTAGCAACCTTCAACAACTACCAGGAGCTGGTAGATAGAGCTCTCATGATTGAAGGGAAGCAACAGCAGATTGAAAACCGCAAGAGGAAGTATGGACAAGGGAAGTACAATTCTGGAGCCCAGCAGAAGCCACGATTTACCCCGAAGCCGGGAGGACAGTTTCAGCATACCCATGGAGGAGGTAGTTCGCACCACCATAATGGCTCCAAGATTGGTAATGGGAATGGAGGAGGCAACGGACAGAACCGCACCAACCCATCTACCCCAACCAAGAGGGATCTAAGTCACATTACTTGCTTCAAGTGCCAGAAGACTGGACATTATGCAACTGATTGTCCTGAAGCCCAAAATGGAAATGGCAATGGAAGCTCTGGGAAGAAGCCGAACCCGTTCAAGAAAGGGCATGTGAACCACGTGAGCATGGAGGAAGTTGAAGCTCAGCCTGATGCAGTAATAGGTAAGTTTTTGGTTAAGTCATTTACTGCAACCGTTCTTTTCGATACTGGTGCATCGCATTCATACATATCAAGGGGATTTGTGAATAAGTTTAAGATGTCCACCCTAGTTCTCAAAACCCCTATGTTAGTAACCTCGCCAGGAGCAGAGTATATGGCAACCCAAGGATGTTTTCAGATACCGTTGGCCATTGGAAGGCATGTTTTCCCCTCAGACCTCATTGTTTTGGAATCACAAGGTTTGGATGTGATTTTGGGAATGGATTGGCTATCGTTGTATGGAGGAAACATCGATTGTGCCAGCAAGACGATTTTGCTTACCACCCCAGAAGGAAAAAGGATCAAGTATGTATCCCGGCATATGCCGAAGAGGACTCAAGTAAATTCCTTATCAGGAGTTGTACAGGAGGAAGTGCCAGTGGTGAAGGATTATCCGGATGTATTTCCAGAAGAGTTGCCAGGCATGCCACCAGATAGAGACATTGAGTTCTTGATTGAACTTTTGCCAGGCACAGGGCCAATATCTAAGAGACCATACAGGATGCCCGCAAAGGATTTGGAAGAACTTAAGAAGCAGATCAAGGAGTTACTGGATAAAGGTTATATTCGCCCAAGTTCGTCACCTTGGGGATCACCAGTACTTCTAGTGGAGAAGAAAGATGGATCGCTGAGGATGGTTGTTGATTACCGAGGATTGAATGAAGTGACCATCAAAAACAAGTACCCACTGCCGATGATCAATGATTTGTTTGACCGCCTACAAGGAGCTAAAGTATTTTCCAAGATCGATCTACGATCAGGATACCATCAGTTAAAGATTCGAGAGCAGGATATACCAAAGACGGCTTTTACCACCAGATATGGATTGTATGAGTATACCGTTATGTCATTTGGACTGACTAACGCACCTGCCTATTTCATGAACCTGATGAACAAAGTGTTTATGGAGTTTCTGGATAAGTTCGTCGTGGTGTTCATTGATGATATTTTAATCTTTTCCAAGGATGAAGAAGAGCATGAGGAGCATTTACGATTGGTACTTGAGAAGCTCAGAGAACATCAGTTATACGCCAAGTTTAGCAAGTGTGAATTTTGGCTGAAGGAAGTTGGATTCCTTGGACATGTTATTTCTGGAGAAGGAATAGCAGTAGACCCTGCCAAGGTTGACGCAGTGACAAGTTGGGAATCACCCACGACAGTGGGAGAAATCCGGAGTTTTCTTGGACTTGCAGGATACTACCGGAGATTTATCGAGAATTTCTCAAGGATTGCTAAGCCCATGACTGAGCTATTAAAGAAGGACACCAAATTCAATTGGACTGAGGAATGTGAAGCTAGTTTCCAAGAGTTGAAGAAACGACTGGTTACGTCACCAGTGTTGATTCTGCCAGATCAACGCAAGGATTATGAAGTTTATTGCGACGCTTCTCGTCGAGGACTTGGAGCAGTGCTTATGCAAGAAGGAAGAGTTGTGTCATATGCTTCACGACAACTTAAACCCCATGAGAAGAATTATGCTACGCACGATTTGGAATTAGCAGCCGTGGTGCATGCATTGAAGACATGGAGACGTTTCCTCATCGGAAACCATTGTGAGGTGTACACGGATCACAAGAGTTTGAAGTATATTTTCACGCAGAAGGAGTTAAATCTCAGACAGAGGAGATGGTTAGAGCTCATTAAAGATTATGATATGAGATTGCATTATCACCCTGGAAAGGCTAACGTAGTAGCAGACGCGTTGAGCCGCAAGAGTCATGTCAACACCCTCATGACAGGAGAGTTACCTCAGGAGTTAGCCGAGGACCTTCGCGAGCTATGTTTGGAGATAGTCCCAAGAGGCTATTTAGCGGCATTGGATATTCAGTCTACCTTGATGGAAAGGATCAGAGAAGCTCAGAAGATAGACAAGGAGATTGAAGTGATAAAGGAGAAGATGAGCAAAGGAAAAGCCAAGGGATTTCGTGAGGATGAGCACGATACCTTATGGTTTGAGGACCGTGTATATGTGCCAAATGATCCGGAGATCAGGAAGTTGATTTTGCAGGAAGCCCATGATTCACCGTACTCGATTCACCCAGGGAATACCAAGATGTATTTGGATTTGAAGAATACTTTCTGGTGGACCGGAATGAAGAAGGATATTGCAGAGTATGTAGCAGTTTGTGATGTGTGTCAGAGAGTGAAGGCAGAGCATCAGAAGCCAGCAGGATTGCTACAACCATTGCCGATACCCGAATGGAAGTGGGATAAAATAGGCATGGATTTTATCACAGGATTACCCAGGACTCGTTCAGGCTATGACTCAATATGGGTTGTAGTCGACCGATTGACGAAAGTGGCTCATTTCATTCCAGTGAAGACCACTTACACCAGTGCTAAGTTGGCAAAGATATACATGACCAGGATCGTATGTTTGCATGGAGTTCCGAGGACCATTGTATCAGACAGAAGAACCCAATTTACCTCGAAGTTTTGGAAGCAGTTACATGAAACATTGGGAACCAGGCTGGAATTTAGTACAGCTTTCCACCCACAGACAGATGGACAGACCGAGAGAGTTAACCAGATTTTGGAGGACATGTTGAGAGCATGTGCACTAGACTACGGATCCAGTTGGGACGACAATTTGTCATATGCAGAGTTTTCGTATAACAACAGTTATCAAACCAGTTTGAAGATGGCCCCTTTCGAAGCTTTGTACGGAAGGAGGTGTAGAACACCGTTGTTATGGGACGAAGTTGGAGACCGTCAGTTGTTTGGACCAGATTTGATTAAGGAGTCTGAACAGAAAGTGAGGTTGATTCGCGATAGGCTCAAGGTAGCCCAGTCCAGGCAGAAGAGTTATGCTGATTCTAAACGAAAGGAGACAGTTCACGAAGTCGGAGACAGAGTGTATCTTCGAGTATCACCACTTCGAGGAGTGAAGCGCTTTGGAGTTAAGGGAAAGTTAGCGCCCCGTTTTATCGGACCATACAGAGTGTTGGAACGTATGGGAGAGGTTGCTTACAAGCTGGAATTGCCCGAAGGATTGTCTGGAGTTCATGATGTATTTCACGTATCCCAGTTGAAGAAGTGCCACGCAGAGATGGCTGAGATACCGCTGAGAGATACTGTGCCACTGGAAGCGATTCAGCT
This sequence comes from Triticum aestivum, assembly GCF_018294505.1. NCBI lineage: Eukaryota > Viridiplantae > Streptophyta > Magnoliopsida > Poales > Poaceae > Triticum > Triticum aestivum. The sequence goes on from NC_057811.1 coordinate 461,924,518, forward strand.
GGAAAGTGATTTGACCTATGAGGAGAAACCAGTTAAGATTCTTGAATATGCCAGCCGAGTTACCCGCAGCAAGGTTATCTAGTTTTGCAAAGTCCAGTGGAGTCACCACACGGAGGATGAAGCCACCTGGGAGCGAGAGGAAGATCTACGGAAAGACCACTCCCACTTGTTTTCTAGCCAACCCGAATCTCGAGGGCGAGATTCATCTTAAGGGGGGTAGGTTTGTAACATCCCAAATTTTCAATTTGGTATGTTATACATAGATCATCATTGCATATCATGTTTTATTGCATTTTGAAAAATCCTCGATAAATCCTAAGCAACTCAAGGACCCTCGGAGAGAGTTGGGGATTTTCTTGAATTTTCATACTTGATTTTCATCAAATAATAAGACGAGGATTTTGGTTTTAACTATTTTCTCTCCGGAAAAATATTTCATTTTAAAAATAAACGAGAGGAGAAAATATGACTTCTCCAAAACCATTGAAATACTGGAGGAAAAAAATGTTAAAATCTTTTATTGGAATTTATTTGGTTTTTATTTGCAATTTTTATTGCATTAAAAATATTGCATGTTTTCAAAATGTTTATTTTGTGTTATAAAAATGTTCACCCTATTCTAGATTTTCTAACTAAACGGGGAAAATTTATTTTATATTTTTCTGACTTTTATTTATTTTTCTACGAATTATTTTCTGCGGAACTTATTAAAAAAACGCGCGACGCCCGACCGGGCCGCAGCCCAGCCGAGCGCCGGCCC